>NC_091171.1:31385929-31548429 GCF_040958095.1 Procambarus clarkii
ATTCGATGCTATCACACGGCCAAAATCTTCAACTATTAAATAACTTGATGGACACTGGTTAGGAGCATAGCGTGTCCTCATAGGCAAGTTCTACCTCAAGCCGAGTTCAAATTGTGACATTTATGTACAGCTTCACAACCATCACAGTTTTGTTACTCATTGTCTTGATTTATGAGAGGTAAAGGAATGTTGTGTTGTGTGGTGGGTATATGTTACTTGCTGCAGGCACTATAGTACGTTGAACAACTTTGCATTAGTTGTCTTACAGTTTTAAGGCTGATATAAAAGCTCAGCAAAACTGCTAAATGTTCAAACTTGTTAAGAAAAAAGTAGACCCTCCACTTAGGATTTTTTTTAATATTTGTAAAGTTGCTGTTGAGAATCAATTTTCTAGAATTAAATTATATACTGTATTTGCAGAATTGCAACCTAAGAAGTCCATTCAAATGCATTTTAGCATTTCTTGTATTCACTACAAAAAAAGTAACTAAATAGGCCTAGATTAGGTTATATTCATGACCTGCTTTAATTAAGCATATTTTTTTATCTGTATTGTACATTTATTTTACTTATTACATAAATGAAAGAAATAATGTTATTGTAACATTATCTTTTTTTTGTGTGTGTGTATCAGTTATGAAGAAAATTATGATTGACTATATACATTATCTTATTTAATATATGGTTCCCATAATATTTAATAGAATGTTTCACTAATTGTTTCATATTTGCCTCCATCAATATGCTCAGTATGTTTCTCAATATGTTTCTCTGGTTCTACAAATTGCTTAATGTACAGTACCAGAATTTAAAAAAAATCAGCCCCTTCAACTTTCTAGTCCTATATATAAAGGACTTCCTACTTACTGCGCTGATTCCATGTTCAATATTCTGGATACAATTCTTTTTTTAAATGTTATTCTCCATGATAGAGGTGCATGGGAGACCACCTTCTGAGATGCACCTCATGTTGTTCTTTGGACAAGACTCACGGTACTAAAAAGATTGTACGAGTATATTATGACTTATATTACTGCAATTATTTCATCATGTATAGATCTCTATAGCAGAGATGAGGTGTACAGTTTTGAAAAAGTTTAATATGTTGATGTAGTTCCTAAATTTCTATATATGAATGTCTTGTTTGGAGTGACAACAGACACCCCATCCTCCTGTTTAAATAATACTTTGTGTAACTACGTGGGCTATACATACATAGATGGATAATTAGGTAATAACGGATAATAATTAATTAGATAGTAGAATTTGGTACTACTGTATTCACTTTATATCCAAAAAAATAAAGCTTAAAACCAAACAAATATTCCTAGGCCTATTATAGCACATAAATGTACTATATTAGGCCTCAGATAGTGTGTATTAGGCCTAGGAAGGTTAGGTTAGGTTAAATTCTCTTTGCATGATCAGTACAAAAACTTTCCCATTTTGTCCAAATTCAATAGTACCGATCTCTACTTTCTAATTGCCTTTTACGTCAATATGTCTGTACGATGGTCCTCATGGATACTATAAGTACTACCTAAATAGGAAGATGGGCTGGAAGAGAGCAGGGGTATAGTATAGTCTTCTGTACTACAGCAGAAGTTGAGTATGCTCACTTGTACCACAAGAGAGGTTGAGTATGCTCACTTGTACACAACAGAAGTTGAGTATGCTCACTTGTGCCACAACAGAGGTAGAGTATGCTCACTTGTACCACAGCAGCTACAGGTCATTACACTTTTGAAATAAAGCTTCATTAAAATTCATGTGTTTATGGTTTTTGCTGGTGAGGTACACTTGAGCTTCCTCACAAGTCTTGAAGAGTCCTTCTGTAACAGCTCAGTCTAGATAGGATTTTATGCATTTTAGTAGATCTCAAGCATTGATACAATTCTGAAACTTTACCTGAAACTAGTGCAGGAGATTTTTGACCTCCTGTAAGTAGTTACAGTAATTGGGTTTTCTGCTAGACTAAAAGAATTAGTTTTCAATTAGGTCATTAATGCATCGGTCATTAATGATAACTCTGGGCATGTGTATACAATTATCTGGAACGAGAATGGTAGCTACTGTACTGGTAGTAACAAAATGGGATGATTGTTGTCACCCTTTAACCCCCTAAACGTATACGCTTTCTAAGAAATGGTTTTTATATTAGCTTCCAACTGAGACACCTAAAAAAATGTTCTGAAATTGCTCCTTTGGATTTTATCGTGGCCTGCAGTTACATAATTACATATGGTAGTGCAGTATTAACATTCATTTTGTAAAATTTTAAAAGTTGTTACATTTTCAAGGGCTCCCTTAGTTAGAATATAGTCCCCCGTAGCTTAGCCCATTTTCTCAATTACCACTCCATAAAAAATGCAGCGGTTTTGCCTAGCCAGAAGCGTTAGATCCTAGGCAACTGACCTAACCTACTGGAGCCAATAATCATTAGACCCATGAAGCATCACTATTGCAGTAGTTTTAATTTCCTTAAACCACTGCAATTTTTATGCCAGGGTCAATAGTGTGTAAATGTAGTGTGTTTAATAAGAGGACAGGTTGCATAGCTTGCCCTTAGCAAAAAGTTATTTCAAACTTAATCCTAAATATTCGCTTCACTTCGGTGAGTACAAAACCCTGGGCTTCGACATGTGATATTTACCCGATCCGAAAATGCCAATGACACTAAGGAAACTCATCATTGTATGCTTGATCATGCCAGGTGTCATAACATAATTGAATTAACAGTTGCTCTACAAAATACAAGAGATATGTCTGCTGACATTCTCTTCAATTAGTTATTTTTGGCAGCTGCATGATAAGTCATACAATGTGTATAATGTTCCATCATTGTAAGAAAGGCAGAAATATTCAATACTATTTCTATATCCTGTTTTTGATGTTTACATGATGTCCATTTTCAAACCAAAGATGTATAGTTTTAGGAATGACGTTAAAGAATAAAAATATTATGGCCTGAAGGGCATTATGCTAGACATTTTTCATAACCCTTAATCTATACTTAATCTATATATAACAATATTAATCATGCTTTCAAAAAGACAGTACTGTGCTATATGTACTGTATGTATGTAATGCTGTCGGCTCAAACCAAACTGAACAGTCCCAAATTCAATTTCCAAATAAGTTGCAACATTTGGATACGTTTCCTTAAACCTGCATCAGGTTTCCTTATACCTGATGCAGTAAATAGGTACCTCGGAGTCAGGCAATTGTTGTGGGTTGCATCCTGGGAAAGGTCAGATATTGACCTAGGGGGGTATCTAAGTCGATAAGCCGATAGGCTTTCTGTCCCTGACTCAACCACTTAGACTAGATGGTAGAGCGACGGTCTCACTTCTTGCAGATCGGCATTCAATCCCTGACCATCCAGGTGGTTGGATACCATTCCTTGCCTCCGTCCCATCCCAAATCTTTATCCTCGTCCTTTTCAAGTCCTATGTAGTCGTAATGGCTTAGTACATTCTCCTGATAATTACCTTACCTTACTGTCCCTGACAATGGGAATCAACAATTACCAAGACAAGTTTCTTGGTGCAAAATAGTTACCAGTATTTCAATATATGTTTTAATAACATTCCTTCTACTGTATATAAAATAAATGTTCTGTGAACGATAAGTTGATTTGACTATTGAAATAGAATACTAAAGGTGGTGGTGTTATGAGAGGGTTGAGTGCTAACGAGCTCCAGTGTTTGAGATTTTGGGTGGGATAAGCAAGACAAACCAAAGTGAACAAGTTCATAAACGTGTGTGAAAATCTGCCAAACGGACAGAAGCCAAAAAAGTTTAAGAAACAAAGCAGAAATAATGTTTTCGAATGAAATAGCGAGAGCACATGGTGACCAAAATAAAGATGGCTGCCAACAAGAAGGACAAAACAGAAAAGATTAATTTTGATGGTTTTGATGAAGATATTAGCAGGCAACCCGTCCTCAGACCAAGTACTTTCCATCCAGCAGTCAACCTCAAAGACGCATTCACAAATTTTAATATGCTCTTTATTCAAAACAGGAATTTTCTTAAATATAAATTAATATTATTATATTAGCATATTTAGGCATTTAGGTTCTGTTAAACCAGCAAATAGTAGAACCAATTAGGAAAGAAAACACCTTAGATCTTATTTTTACAAACTATGATGAACTGATTAGGGACATAATGACTACAAATACATTTTATTGTACTCAGATCACAATGTAATTGAAGTTCAGGCATGCATGGGCAATAGAACTGTGCAGCCAGTCTCAAATCCAAGATGAGGATAATTCAGCAAATTTAATTTAAATATAAAAACTGATTAACTGGGGACAAATAAACCAAACCCACACAGAAATATGCTGGGAAAGACAACCAGATAATGCAAACTTAAACCAGAACCTGGAGAAAATAGGTACAGTAGCATTAAAAATATTTGCAAGTCACATACCACTAAGGAGAAGAGAAAAAGATGCAAAACAGAATGAGAACGGTGTTCCCTCTATAGGTGGCGAAAACAAATTGCAGAACATCTCAAACGCTCAACTCTATCCCAAGAACGGGAAAGAAGGCTATGTAGAGAAATAGAAAGGACTGAGCTAAGGTTGCAAGAATCATATAAAATCCAGGAGGCAAAGAGAGCAAAAGGCCGTAAGTGAAATAGAGAGGAATGCAAAATACTTTTTCTCCTATGCAAAATATAGAACAAAAACTACATCCTGCATTGGGCCCTTGAGCAAGAGTGATGGAACCTTCCAAATGATAGCAAATAAATGAGTTTAATGTAAAGCCATTATCAAACCATATATCAAATGTTACCCTAACCCCACTTGACTTTGAAGTAGCCATAGACAGCATGCCCATGAACTCTGCACCATGCCCAGACTATTGGAATTCTATATTCATCAAGAATATAGGCAATGTGACAATTCATCACCAAGCAATGTGATGTAGTCATTGCGTGAATTTGCCTTGGCTATAGGCACATTTGGTAGGTTAGTGAGGCTGAGCCACTACCAGAATATTCAGATTGTAAACTCTTTGACAAACCTTTAAGGCATTCACTAGAACACAGCCCGTCCTCCAAAAATGGGGAGGTAAATGTAACAGCCCCATAAGTGCAATTATGTACTATGTACGACAGTCGGGAATTGTACTTATTTTTACTTAGTATTAAACCGTACTGTCAAATATATTGTGAATATTTGAATTTACCTGAGAAGCTGGATAGAAAACCACAACCTAACCTAACCATCTTAATTTTTGAAGATAAGCATTTTATTGCTTCTTAATTACAATTACTACTTAACCTATAGCTATGTTGATATTACAGTTTTATAAAACAAATAAAACAAAACTAAAATATTTCCATATTCAATATTTTACAGAGTAATCTCTGTAAAGTAACTCAGGATATTTTCAAATTTTGTATAAAATCTCTATTGTTTAATAAAACTGAAAAAGAAATTCTTGATATTTAAAACTTGTGAATAGCAAATTAAATTTTAAAACTTCATCCCATAATTTTGAGTGTCTTAACAGAAAATGAGAATAAATGTGGAGGTAAATGTAACAGCCCCATAAGTGCAATTATGCACAATGTATGGCAGTCAGGAAATGTGCTTATTACACTTAGTATTAAAACGTACTGTCAATTCGGAGGATGGGTTGATTATATTGTTGAATGTGAAACCGTAAAATATTTTAGACCTCCTGGCCTATTGTACCACCAACTGTGTAACTATTTCATTGAATTTGGTGTACTGGCCAACATCCTAACAATTAATCCTAAATTTACTTGTCTGTTTTAAAGAATGAAGAACAATTTTATTTATTTTATTTTTAAGTTGCATCTCCTATGAACCCATCCCTGCCCTTGTGTGGCAGGGCACAATAAAAAGTTGGATTTACAAATTCGCAAATTGAAACATGTACACTGTCTAATTTAGTTAATTGTAACCATGATATACATATGTGCTTCAGCCTACAGTTTAGACCTGTTGTCTTGTGTATAATCCTCTGCCCTGTGTGACAGTGAATACCAGCATTGTCCTCAGGTCCCCAAGGTATTGTACTTGCTCCGGTACTTTTCCTCATCCTCATATCAGATACTGTATAGACAAAGATATAACAATAGTACTGTATCATCCTTTGCAGATGACACTAGAATCTTAATGAGAGTAGACAATATAGAGGACACAGCAAACCTCCAATCTGATGTTAATAAAATATTTCAGTGGGTCACAGAAAATAATATGCTGTTTAATGAGGATAAATTTCAGTTACTGCACCATGGAAAAAAAAAAAAACATCAAAGCAGGAATCACATATAAAACTTAGTGAAACCACACTATTGAAAGAAAAAGCAATGTAAAAGATATAGGAGTAATTATGCTGGAAAACCTTACTTTTAAAGAACACAACAAAGATGCTGTCCTAACTGCAAGAAAAATGACAAGTTGGATAACAAGGACCTTCCAAATAAAAGAGGCCATGCCAATGATGATACTTTTTAAGACATAGTGCTCTCAACAATGGAATATTGTTGCACTCTTAACAGTTCCATTCAAATTGCTGACCTGGATCACTTGTGCTGATCACTTGTGCGGTCTTGTCTTGAATACTGGTCAGTACTCACTTCTCCATTCAGAGCAGGAGAGATTGCTGAAATAGAGGGAGTACAGAGAACATATACGGGCTACATAAATGAGATAGAGCATCTAAATTATTGGGATCGATCTTCGCGTCGGCGTGGTCAAACTAGACTACTGGCCTAGGACAAGGCTGCCAAGAGGGAGATGAGACTATCTCCCTATGGGGGAAATAAAATTATCTAAGACTATATATATGTATGTTGCTCCCCGACTTATAAGCCTCCCTTGCCTCATAGATCCAGATTCTATTTCTAGCTCATTATAGGCAAAGATGTATCTTCCCAAGGCTTGTCTGGTGACCAGCACTATGCTCTGAGAGCTACTGAGGGGGGTATTCTCAGAAACAACGTAAAAACATCCATCTGATCAAGATTTTTTGTACCATCTTATGATTCTTGAATGATATCGGTCACAGTGCAAGTATGTGGTACACAAACTAGTCACTGTAGCAGCAATAATTAATCTAATGGTATCACTGTAGCAGCAATAATTGATCTAATGGTATAGTCCCAGGTACTCTAACTGTTACCTTACAGAAAGTCTTATTCAAAAGACAAATGGTATTATATTTAAGGGCATTAAAGGAATTTTACGACATACTGTAATAGGATAATGAAAGAATGATCATCTTGAAAGGGGCTAGAATTAATAAACAAAAATACAGTATACAAAATACGTAATGTTACTGAAAATATTCCATATTTATTTGACTTTTTATTTACAACAGAAGTTTACATTATTTAGCTACATAAGGTTCAGCAAGGAATTGTAGATACTTAAAATTAGGGTGTTGAGAGTATCAGAACTTTACTTTCTGAACTGTTCTTCTACAATCCATGCACACGCATTGTGCACAGTGACCATAAAACATGCCAGGCTCTGTTGACCTGCTTCCTCACAGAGACATGTATCTTTGCTAATGGTCCGGCCATGTAAAATGAGGAGAGGAGATAGCAACGAACACAATCTGCCACACTATGAGACCAGCTTGCTATCAAAGCAGAAAAAACTATCAATGCCTCCTTATTGTAATAATTATCATACAGAAAAACAACACTAAGCCCAGGCAATCAGAACATGCTCAGCAGGGTTGGAACAAAATGGGAGGACCATTTAATGGAATGCTCAGAAGGTTGCAATTTCAATACTCTCAATTTGTCATTTATGAGCTAGCTCTCATTCCTCTCCAAGCCAATTTCCATGTAAATAAGAAGAAATTGTATTAATATACTGTAGAATAATGATTATAAAATGTAGAAAACATATTTAAGGAAGTAGGTTCAAGAAGGGAGTGTTGAACAGGGGATCCAGGGTTCAAAGTAAAAAAAGTTGAACTGCTGAGCGCCACACATCAGAAATGAGAACAGAGCACAGAAGGTAGGATAAAGACTGCAAAGGTCCAATCTGACTTTCAATGGCCCTATGATCATATGATCATAGACACACATGATCTGAATGTGTCATAAAAGAGGAGAAGGCGGTTAGAAGTGTCATGTACATCCAGATATCATGAATACAAGGGTGGGGTGGGGTGGGTGTAGGAGTAGAGGGGAGGAGGGGGAATGTGGAGCCCAGTCACACACAGAGATCACACTAACGTGATGCATCAAATGAACAAATCTACAAGGGCCGTGACGAGGATTCGAACCTGCGTCCGGGAGCATCCCAGACACTGCCTTAATCGACTGAGCTACGACAGGGTACTGTAAAAGGGTTGAAACCGAAGTTCTACTGAACTTACTGGATCCCGTAGCCTCTCCGAGGCACAAACCAGGCTTTTACACAACCCCCCCCCCTGCACCCGAGCTATGTCAATAGGCCGTTCTCCCTCTTTCCTCTTCGTTTGAATCCTCGTCACGGCCCTTGTGGATTTGTTCATTTGGAGCCCAGTGTTCACTACATTTGACCACTCAACAGAGCACTTGAAAGATACGAGTCCAAGTACAAGAAACCTAAGAACAGAGTTGATGAACAACATTCTCCAGCAGTTGCACAAAGAAATCTGCTCAAGGCTATCGCTGAGCACAAAATGTGGGGTAACCCACAGCCAAATAAAATAAGGCTGTATACTAATAATGCCCCAAAAGTAGGAGGGAGATTCATTCTTAGCCGAGACATCCTCGAGGGAAGGAGTGATCCACATTTAAGCAGAAGGTAAGAAACCCCAAGACCACTTTCAAGAACCATGAAGAAGCAAAGATGAAAGAGTCTTTGCTAGTCAAAGAAATATAGGTAGAGATGTACAGTCAACTCCAACAACAGAGGCTCCAGAAGTCTAGTGGTAAAAGGCATTGTTGTTCACCATGGTAATATCGTCTCACAGACATAACATAGGAGAAAAACCCACATTATTATTCTCATTATTCATTGAGATGTAAATCTCGTGCTAACCACATACTCAGACCTTGACAAAGCACTCAGAAGAGTGCGGAAGACTTTGTGAAATTCTTTATATAAATTTCACAAATACATAAGTGTGGGATTTTATCCTATATTAGACAATATTCCAAGAATCCATGAATAGCCATAAGGAAAAGTGCATTAGCAGAGCTTCAAATACAGAAGAAACATGGCAAAGGTTCAAAGAGCTAGAAAGAATGTCAAACAATATTATTCGGGTGGCAGGAAAAAGCCCAAACACAAGAGGGGAAATTTGTAACCTGGCTCACATACAGGTTGCAGTAAAACAGAACCAAAAACTCCAAACATGAGGACTGGCTGTCTCTCAACAAGTCTGAGCAACTCTGACTGCTCTTGATACTTTGGGACAGATGAAGATCCTGAAGATCAGTAAATGAGTAAGAAGCTCTGGAAATCAGGGCTGAATTTCCTACATGGAAGCAAGCAAAATAATGTGGCCTGTAAAGCTCTCCAACTTCAACAGGATGGAGAGCAGCATTTGCATCACAGCACAACAGATAAGTCATCTCCCAATGCTCACAATCAAGGCATAGCATAATGGAACCACTCAAGAGGAGAGAAACTGTGTTGATAGCTACGATAATTTAATAATTCAGTTTGTTGGGGACAAGTAGCCTGTATATATGCTAGGACTATATCGAGGTTCCCTCCCAAAGTCGAACTACTGACCCTCCCCCAGGATGCAATTCCACAATAGTTGATTAACTTCGATACCTATTTATTGCTAGGTGAACAGCTGCATTAAGTGAAAGGAAACATGTTCAACCATTTCTATCCTACCTGGGAATCGAACCCAGGATTCCCGATTGTGAGTCGAGAATGAACCCAACTACATGACCAAGACCCTCCCTATAACACACTGTGCCAAAGAAGACAGCTCTGACAGCTGTCAGCCTCTAACAATCAGTGTCAGAGAAAGTAACTCTGAACCTAGCTAAAGGAGAAAGCAAATTTCAGAGACCCCAACAATTACCTGTAGGTGACCACAAAGTGTGCACTTGAGAATAAAATCATTAGAAATAACAGTCTCAAAGAAATCAGAAAATAGAAAAACAGGAAAATAGAAACAACTTATATGAATTGGTCTCTGCAGGGTAGCTCACCAATCAGGTGGAAACCAGGCAACAAACAAATGTTGCCAGCTTGCTTGACCCCTATTTATATGTAGTATGTTGCCATCGAGTGGCAGTTGGGTATATTGTGGTGTTCATCTTGTGGCCAGTGGTATATTCAGTAATTATCAGAGTAACTGGTTTCCAGTGAATCCAATGTCTCTCTCTTGCTGGGGGTATGGAGAAATTAGTTTTGTCAACTTTGATTGCAAGCTGGCCTTAGTGTGGGTATATGCACTGTCTTCTTATTCCATTTGAAATGATAGGACCATTAGCAAAGATATCTATTATGGTGAGGGAGCAGATAGACAGAACCTGGCATGTTTTGTGATCTAGATGGACCATATGCATGCATGGAATACAGTACAACCAATGGGGGCTAGCTCATACTCTCAGATTACAAAAATATTATTTTTATATATATAATGTATGTATGTATGTATGTATGTATGTATGTATGTATGTATGTATAAATGTATGTATGAATGTATGTATGTAAGTATATTAAATATATATATTTTTTATTAAGTTACTAAGTACAATTTAGCAGCTAATGAGAGTCACAATATAGCAGTTCAAATGCAGAGCTCAACATCACTGACTTCACTGCTGATAGCACTCAGCTGAAGAATTTTGGAGGGCAACCTCTTCACAAGCTCTTTTGCATTCAAACTTCTACATGTTAAATGAGATAAACTGTTGACTAAATTAAATATCTGGGGCCAGAATTCATCAAGCACTTATGTGTCCACTTATGAGACTTGGACATCTTTCCTAAAACATGGAAGCTTTATTTACATTTATAATACAGCTTAAGAGCTTTGAAGCACTATGAGGTTCTCTATAACAATAACAACATTCAGTTACAAAGATTCAAAGCTCAAATGTTTAAATAACACAGACAAAGCTGCCATGATTGCGGAAAGATGTACAAGTTTCGTAACTGGACATAAGTACTTGACGAATCCTAGCCCTATTCACCATCCTGTACACACAAGTACAACTACACTTCATTTGTGCATGTTAAACTATTAAAGTAGAAACTTATATGTAGTTTGTTTGTATCACTGTAAAGAGAATTCTGCACAATCACAAGAATGTGATATATCCGAGAAAATACTGAAGCTGTACAGTGGGATCAAACCTGTGTGTCCGAGGAGTTCGGGTATGAGGGATCCATCCTGCTGTACACCTTCAATATTTTATCACAGTTAATTGCTAAAAAAAATTTTAATAAAAGTTATTATATACTAAACTTAAAACTAATTAACTATTGCTTGATGGCAGTGAAAGTCTGAACACATTAAATTGAAGCCTAGACTAGTGCGAGTTGCTCTACGAAAACATCATTATACAGCACTGTATATGATAAATTATATTACAATACGTTCCTTTATTATAATTACCTAAGTGTAGTTACAGGACAAGAGCTACATTTGAGATGTGATTACCTAAGTTCACTTAGGTAATTACACATATAGCTCTTATCCTGTAACTACACTTAGGTAATTACACTCTATACCTCTACCACACTTTATTATAAGCAGCATATTTCAATACAAAGTTGACCTAAATAATATTGGACTAAATAAAAACTACCTGCTTGGTGCCTAATGATTCGGTACCTCAACTTTTAAATGGCTCCAATCACTATCTGTGATTACTTCCTGTACTCAAATTACCAAAAGCAATTTTTTGGTTTTGCAAACCATTTTTTGTCATACACACCATAATGTAGGACTTAATTAACCAATCTATTTAAGGATTAAAGAGCACATCATCTCTTTCTAGTGATGATGCCACTTTCTGAGCCACCACAAAGCAGGTGGCTGAATGGTTCTTGTTGCAGAATGAGAGGTGGATAAGTGGTTCTTGTTTCAGAATGAGAAAGTTTCAACGAGAACCCTGGTACACCATAAATTGTTCCATGATATTAGACAGTTAACCAGAGTTCCTAAGTGTTTTACAATGCCTGAGAGAAATTAAACAATAAACTGGCTGACAGTTGGAGTTTTAGACAATTATGCAGTAGTTCAAGTCCCTATTATGCATTATGCCACACATTGCAACAAAGACTGCTCTCCATGTACAGTACTGGCATGTGACACCATGCATATGTTTGGATAAATTCTCTAATTATAACATTTGGTAAAAGCACATTACCATATAAAGCCTGCAATTTTCAGTACCGTTTTTTGCAGCAGATAAGATGCAACTCCACTTAAGACCCATCCCCTATTTTACAAGGAGATTTTGCAGAAATTATTTTTTAGTGCAGTACTGTATATCACAAATTTATTTAAATTTATTTTTAAGGGCAGCTATCCTATTACCCTGTTTTTTCACATGAGATAGATATGACAGCAAGCTTCCTTAATATTATAATAATACATCCTATCTGCCAGAAAAAAAAAGTGTTGAATGTAATGAAACGACATTTTCTGGGTGAGTCCCGGAGGCTCCCTGGAGCTATCCAGGCTGTTATGGATATCCCTAACTTTGGCATCAGTCGATGTGGATGGAGTTCTAGGCCAACCGGGGACCACGAGCCAGAACCTGGCCCCCTCAGAGAGGCACGAGGAGCAATGGCCTATAGAAATGCACAATGTGATTTTGGAGCATTCTATATCTGCCATCGACCGGGATAGGCACTCAGAAAGGTAAGAGCCTCAAAACAAACCCATATTATGGTTAAAAACGACAAAATTGGAGAAACGAGTGGACAGAACTCCCCAATTGAAAACGAGCAAACAAGCATGACGTCACATGAGTCGTGCCGCATGTCTGCGCAGCTCCCCCCTCCCCGGGAGAGGGAAGAGAGAGCCCCAGACCCCCCACGCCGGTGATCCACCCTGCAGTTCTGAGGCTGGATATCAAAATACGCGAAAACCACCGACCGGAGGGAGGGAGGGAGGGTTGCCAGGGAGCCTCCGGGACTCGCCCAGAAAATGGCATTTCAATACATTCAATGCTGGTTTTCTTGGGGAAGTCTCTATGGCTCCATGGAGCTACTTCACCAAAAACTAAAAATAAAGAAGGGGACTTACCCAGGAGGCGGTCAGTGCTCCACATCTCAACTCGAAGTCAAGACAAGCTGCAGTCGCCGACCCAAAGCGACACAGGCCCGATTAGGCCCAGGAACGTTAACTAGGTTGCGTGCAGCCAGGACCTTGTTCGACTGCCAAAAATCCCATGCGCAAATGTCAGCCCAGGACATGTTACCAAAGACGGCAGCAAGAACAGCAACCTTACGAATGTCACGGGAATGGGGATAGACCACAGGCTGGCTAGACTTAATAACCCTGCGGACGACCTGAGAGACCCGTACCCACGAACAGAGAAGAAGGGAAACCCAATCAACCCAAAGCACATCCCTGGACACTGATGCCGTGGTGCGCAAATAACGGAGGAGGGCCACAACCGGACACATGATGCACTCCGGATCTAACCAACCAAGCATCAACAACCCAAGGACCCCTCTGGAAAGCAGCAGTCTCATTCTTCACCAGAAAAGAAGGAGATGGCTGCAGACGAACTAACCTATCTCCATGACCAAAAGAGCAGAAACCCCTGCGCTGGAGGAGAGCATGAAGCTCCATAACCCGATCCCACAGGCTAATGCCAACAGGAAAAAGAGCCTTCGAAAAACAATCCTGAAGGGATCACAACAAACTGAGGAGATAGGAGAGCACTCTGTCCAAAGACCAGGACGACTCAGGCCGCACATGAGCAGGCCGGAGGTGAAACAACACACGAGACAGCTTAAGAAATGGAGCAGAAGTAACATATATACTGAAAGCAAGCTGAAGCGGCACTGCCAGCGCCGCACGATACGAGGTGACAGTATTCGGCATAAGATGATGGTCCTGGAAAACCACGAGAGAAAGGACAACACCACCTGAATCGAAAGCAAAGTACAACGACGAAGAGTCAAAAAGAAATGGAAACTTCATCCTGCCATCAAGGCAAAGCTCGCAGGTGGGACACCATCAATGAAGCCATCTGATCACCATACAGATGGTGATAAACTCGAGTTAAAAATACTAAATGCATAGATTCAAGAAGATCGAACCAATTTCTTAACGGACTGGGCCGATCTTCTGAAAAAGATGGAGCCGCGGAAAAATCTCCGCATTCGGTCACCAGGCAAGCAGCGCCTGAAACCACAACTGGGCCGGCAACCACTGGGCCAAGATGACTACCCGCCCTTGGGTAGTCATCATAGTCATTAAGTCTCCAAGTGAGCCAAGACCTGGAGCTACAGCAGAACCAGGGGAAAGAGGCACAGAAACTCCCACTTCGACCAGTCCTGCCGGAAGGCGGCGATTCCGACTGCCTCGTGGTCGTGGAAGAGCGCCACATATACGGGAAGATGCCTCGACCACCCCAACGCGAAAAGGTCCACCTGCGGGCACCCGAACGTCTGGCAAAGTCAACTGAATGAGTCGGCATCGACCGTCCATTCCGTGGACAGGGGAACGAACCAAGACAGGTTGTTCACCAGGACGTTGGACACCGCCAGGAGAGCCAAACCACGAGAACTCAGCAGACGAGTCACCCGAAGCGACCAGCGCCAAACAGCCAAGGACCGCATCGAACCCCCTCGGTTCAGGCAATGAACCACCAGGGAGCAGTCCGAATGGAGCCAGATTGTTGATTCACAGATGAGCCGAACCCTCTAAAGCATAAACCACACATAACAACAAACTCCCGCACCGTGTTGTTGGCCCGACGGAAGGATGGACCCCACCACCCCTGGCCAGCCTGGTAAGCACTGCTTTCTCAAAACCCAAATGTCGAGTACACAATGTGTCAACTTTGTGAAAGAGAAAACATGCACTCTCTTGAACATTATATTGTAGAATGTCTCATACTGACTGACTTTCCCCCTCCTGGGCTAAGGTATGCTGAACTCTGTAATTACTATATGAGTACTGGAACACTTGATGGTATATTGGACTTGTATCCAAGATTGACCATGTAATATATCAATTATACAATGTATATATATATATGATGTAAGTATATAACCTGAGCTTGTAAAAGCACCTTCATCACCTTCAGTGATTAAGTGCTTAATTGCACACTAGTTTCTTTATCAGCTATCTCACCCTGTCAGAGTAAATGAGACAAATGTAATTACCTAAGTGTAATTACCTAAGTGTAGTTACATGATGAGAGCTACGCTCGTGGTGTCCCGTCTTCCCAGCACTCTTTGTCATATAACGCATATGTCATATGTATGTGAATGCATGTGTGTGTGTGTATATATGTATGTATATGTGTGTGTGTGTATGTATATGTATGGGTATAAAGTATATATGGAAGCTGATCAGAATTACATTTCACCTTTGTGAATATACATTAATGACACTATGTAAAAGACACACCAAACACTTTATGTAGGGCATATGTAAATCTGTGTATCTATGTATTTACGTATGTAGGTTAGCTTAGCATTTTAAAACCACCGAATCACCTTCTGTGGTTGAGTGTTCAATAAACCCTTGAACTATATGTTTAACACTTCTCTAACCCTGTCCATGGAGGACAGAAGAAACTGTATATATGCTGGCTAGCATTGTAAATGTGTGGCCACGTCTGTGGTAGAAAATAATAAAAAAAAAAAAGCACTGCCGAAAGACAACGCGTCCGTGAACACATCGAGCGTGGGCTCGGGTAGGCGCTAAAGCATTGAACCCTGAAAACCCTAAAGAGGAAGGCAGCGACGCAAGGCCCCCGGGGGTCGAACCCAGCGATAGAAAGAGAGGCGGAAGGGACGTCTCCGAAGGAACCAGAACAGCCGATGAAGCCAAACCCGACCCGGTGGGTAGACCATCATCGCAAAGTGCAGGCTTCCCCAGAGACCCTCGAGCAACCACAGGGTGACCCGGGAGCCCCTCAGAAACAAGCACATGTGGGACCGCAGCCAATGGAGAGACTCTGGAGGAAGAAACATGAAAACGGTCCGAGAGTCCCCACACAAGACCCAGCCAGGTATGAACTTGGGAAGGAACCAGATGGAACTTTCGCCAGTTCACCAGGAACCCGAACTCGGCTAGCTGGGAAAGCACCAAACCCTCGGCGAGCAGACACGCGGACCGATTGGGAGCCTAAACCAGCCATCCGAAAGGAGGGGCAAAAAACCCAGAGGTTCAGACGGGACAAGCCCAGAATGAACCACAGGTACGCACAGTCCCGTTTCAGGACTGGGAACAGGCGGGAAACCCACCTGATGGACATCGTCGTTTCGACCACGCCCAAGCGCACCCACTTTAAGACGACCGAAAAGAGCGCAGAAAAAGAGGCCTGCTCTGCCAGCCCCGAACCCCCCGAAAAAGGAGGAGCCACCCAACGCCACCGAAGACCGCGAGACACGACCTGAAAAGCCCACGAATCATGAGACCAGGCGTGAGTGAACAGAGAAAACTCCCCTTCCCCCCATCGCCCCATCAATGAGGCAAACCGCGAAAGGGCCGATGCCTCTTACGAGAACCTAACCTGCGCACAGAGTGGGCACCACGCCGACCAGACGCAGCTGGGACCAAAGGCGGAACCGGCTCTGAAACTGGCACCTGTGGCCCACCTTGACAAGCAGAACCGCGAGCCCTGGCACGACCCCTCTGGGAGGAACCCACCCAGAATCCCCGAAGAACAAACAAGTCAGACATTGGGCAGCAGCTGGAGGAAGCTGCTTTCATATATTGTTTGACTGTAGAAGCCACAAAGGACAAAAGGGTGAAGACAATCGAAGAGCCAGGGCCCAAGCAGATTCCAAGGAGAAAGCGAGCACCACTTGCCATCAAGCAAGGCACACAGCGAAAAAATGCAACAACGCATACCTGTGAATATTACGCAAGTACCTGTGAATATTACTCCAAGCTCGCACACCACCAAAAGAGCTGTATTGAAACAGAGGACAGCACAACAAGAGTCTGGAGCTGGAGCCACAACGACCAAGCTGTATCCCATCACCCGAAGAACTACAGGGTGGATCGCCTGTGCGGGGGTCTAGGGCTTCCCCTTCCCCCTCCCGGGGAGGAGGGGAGCTGCGCAGACATATGGTGTGGCTCATGTGATGTCATGCTTGTCTGCTCATTTTCAATTGGGGGAGTTCTGTCCACTCATTTGTCTATTTTCGGCATTTTTAACCAGAATAGAGGTTTGCTTTGGGGCGCTTACCTTTCTGGGTGCCTGTCCTGGTCGATGGCAGATATAGAATGCTCCAGAATCACATGTGCATTTCTATAGGCTATTGCTCCTCATGCCTCTCTGAGGGGCTCAGGTTCTGGCTCGTGGTCCCCGGTAGGCCTACAACTCCACCCACATCGACTGATGCCAAAGTTAGGGATATCCATATCAGCCTTGATAGCTCCAGGGAGCCATAGGGGCTCCCCCCAGAAAAATTGTCAATTATTCCTTCATATGAAAAAAAAGGTGAGCTGCAATGTCAGAAAAAAATCTGTGAAATTTCAATACAGATGCAACAACCTGCAGCATCAGAATGCAAACATATTTTGCCTTCCAGACTTTACAGCACTGCAATGCATGTTAAACACTATTGATGATGTGAAAATCCATCTTCAAGCACTGTAATCTATATATTCATCTCAGTGAATTATGAAAAGTATATACAGTATTACATAAGACTTAATACAACAAATTAGATGACACAAGTTTAATTAATTAATTAAAACATGCTTGGGCTGTTGTCCTACTCTTTTGTCACTGAATTCAAACAAATTTATAATTAAAAATACACAATATGTTACAGACACCCCAGCAAAAACTCTAAGATTTTAAATTACTATAATTGTATAGTAATAGTTTTTTACATTCCACATATGTAAAATATTTATGACCCATTGACATGGTTTTTATGAATGGGAAAAGATGAAGTTGCATGTATAGTTAAAACAATTCAATGATCTGTACCCAACCATATAATCTGAGTTAAGTCTATTCTGCAGTTACCCAGCCATTCATTCTGTGGGTGATGCACATTATGCACATCTATGATCTACCTAAAGAGCAGTTACCCATCCATACATTCTGTGGGTGATCCACATCTATGGTCTACCTAAAGAACAGTTACCCAGCCATTCATTCTGTGGGTGATCCACATCTATGATCTACCTAAAGAGCAGTTACCCATCCATACATTCTGTGGGTGATCCACATCTATGGTCTACCTAAAGAGCAGTTACCCAGCCATTCATTCTGTGGGTGACACACATCTATGGTCTACCTAATGAGCAGTTACCCAGCCATACATTCTGTGAGCCATAAATAAGCTCACAGGAAGCAGCATTGTTGTCAAAAGTCTTCTCTGCGACTTTAAATTCAGGGTTTATTGCCAGCTGAAAATGATACATTAATTTAAAATTAACAATATTAGAAAAAATAAGAAAGATAAATTTAGTACTGTAATCTAAATTTACAATAAACTGTCAAAGTATGAATGTTAACTCCTAAACAATGCAGGATTTGAAACTACTGTATCGAGGTGCACATGACTAAACATTTTTAAATCAAATGGGAAAGTATCACAGAGCAACTGGAGCTCTGTAAGGGTTAAATAAAATAATAGTACATAAGGAGTAATGGAAGAATATTTCAGAGATGTTCATTACCATATGTGTAATTTTAATAGTCAAAAAACAGGCCATATGTCATGCTATTGGCATACTTTTCATCAATTGGCATTAGCCTTGCTTGAAATATTCCAGATCCAGCAAATTTTGCTACATATCTCACTGGCAGCTATCCTAACACACTACTAATTTTCTCGATCAGCTAAACACACACATATCATCCTTGTCACTCACTTAAAACCAATGTTGCTAAAATTGGTGAAAACCCAATTACAGTGGTACCTCGGTTTATGAATGCCCCTCTTTACAAACTTTTCGGGTTACGAGCCAGATTCCTTCGGAAAATTTGAATCGGGTTATGAACTTTACCTCAGAATTTGAGTTTGTTGATACACGTATGGCCGACCTAGCACGTGGTGGCACGGCGATCGCGCCTCAGTTTACCAGTGCCTCCCGCCAAGTGACTATCCTCCCTGAATTCTTAGCAAAGATTAAAAAAAAAATCAGATTTTTGGCTATTTGAGTATAAAAGTTGTTATTATATATCTAGCCATGAGTCCCAAGAAAACCAGTAAGGTTCAAGGCAAGAAAACACATGCGAGAATGACCATAGAGGAGAAACAAGAGATCATTCGTAAACATGAAAATGGTACAAGTGTTGTTGAACTAGCTAGGCAGTACAACAAATCTTGAGGGGGGGAGGAGGAGGAGGAGGCAGTAGAGGTTGTCCTTAACTCATTAATTAAGAAAATGTGCGCAGTATGGGAAGAACTGCAAAGTTTTGCTGAAAAGAATCACCCAGATAGAGCTTTAGCAGGCCATTGCATTGATCTTATTAATGACAATGTGATGTCTCACTACAGACAAGTGTCACAAAGGGAAAAAAATCTTCATTGGAACGATTTCTAGTGAGAACATCAAGCAGTGAGCCAGAAGCATGTCCTAGTGGTATGCAGGCAAAATGTGCCAGTGTGTGTACCCTAGAGAAGTCATCACTGCCTGATGTTACAATGGAAGGGGACTCCCCCTCCTCCCTCACCGTCTTCCATACGCCAACAGGAGTCATCAGTTAAGGTAAATAATAACTTGTACATACTTTTGTAGTGACGATTTGGGTGAATTAGGTATAAAATTTACTTTAAAGTTAATTTTTGGGGGAGTCAGGAACGGATTAATTCATTTCCCATTATTTCTTATGGGGAAATTCGCTTCGGTTTATGAATTTTCGGGTTACAAACCGTCTCCAGGAACAGATTAAATTTGTAAACTGAGGTACCCCTGTATTATATACAAAAAATGCTGTTCATGTCCTTCCACCAGTCACAGTTCTACTCTTCAAAAAATGTCTTAAGTCTCAAACTTTACCCAAGATATTAAAAAAAAGCAAGAGTAACTCTAGTTGACAAAGGAGGTGATACAACTGACAAACAATTACAGTCCAATACCAAACTTACCAGTACAGTATTATCAAAAATATATGAAAAGAGTATGTACAAGCAGCAGTACACCTACCTAGTAAGACTCAATGTACCAAGTTCCACCCCTCTAAGCTTAAGATTCCAATGGAGTACCAATGAAGCCATTACAGTATCAGTTTATTTGACTTAATCCACAAAGCCTTTGACAAAAATGAGTTCCCAATTGACCTCTTCATTGACCCGAGAAAGGCCTTTGATACCATAAATCACAATAACCTTTTACTTAAACTTCATCACTATGGAATTCTAGACCTTGCTCTGAACTACTGTATATCCAATCATATCTCAATAATGGACACTAAATATGTAGTTATCAATGACATAACCTTTTCCACACTGCCAATACCTACAAGAGTGCCACAAGGCAGCTTCATAGACCTAATTTTTCTTATATACTGTACATCAATGACTTGCCAAATGTCTTTAACATTCTTAAACCTACACTGTTTGCTGATGATACTACCTTCATCTTTTCAAACCCCAACCCACACACTCTAAATAATATTGCAAATATTGAGTTAAAAATGTTCACTCATTGATGTCAACCTACAAACTCACAATATAGAAAAGATGTACATTTTAGTTGGAAACAAATCATCAAACCAAATACACCTTCAGATTAACAAAATAAACATTAATAGTAAAAATGAGGGAAAGTTCCTTGGCCTATACACAGACAAGAGACTTAACTTCAGTATTCACATAAAGCACATCGCCAAAATAGTTGAGTTAGTAGCACAAGGTGGGATACTATTGTGATGAAATTAGGTACTTCATCATTCTACTTTTGAATGAAGTATAGGTTGAAATTATTTGTACAGCATAAGGAAGAGTTCCATATATTGGGTCCTTTTATTTACATAGGACTTTTACTTATATTTAGTTTGCCTGGGAATATCAAAGAAATATTTATTTATGGTGTGAGATTCATGGGTTCTTTTATGTCCAGCTTGGAAAAATTTCAAGGCAGGAATTGGAATTTAGGAAAATTCTTTGCAAGTGTAAACAGCATAAGAGAATGTGTGGAGTGAGTGCATGTTAGCATGTTTCGGGATTTGAACAGGGGCTGTGTGTTGTCTGAAGACAAAGTTTGTTGTAGTTCTGATAGCTGATTTTTGCTGGGTAATGCTGGACTTGAGGTAGTTTACAATGGTTGAACCCCATGCCCAGATATTACCAGAAGTTAGGTAGGGATAGATTAGTGAGTAATATAGTGTGAAAAGAGCCAGAGTTGGGGACATAGTATCAGATTTTTTTAGAATAAACCAACAGTTTTAGATACTTGTCTTTTACTATCTAGAAATGTACAGTACAGTAACTACACGTACATAAATATATCATTTCTTTTATCACCACTTAGTATGTATAGTAATTATGTGAATTCAGATTCTGTCATTATATACTTGTCATTACATATATTACTGAACCAAGATTGAATGTTTTATCTTCTAAATTTAAATTAATTGCAAATTCTGCGTTAGCTTTAGAACCACTCTGAAATGCAATGCGTGTTAGGGGCTTTGCAAGAATATATAATTTAATCACCAATATAAGTACTTTCACAACCCATTGCACCTTTTTGCATTTATAAATAAATAAATTAATAAAGTTAAGAAATAAGAAGCATATTATTACAACCTGATAAGCTAGATCAGGTTGCTAAGCTAGTTTTTCCCTAGTCTTTTTCCCTAATGTCTAATTTTTCATATTTTTATTTATATGAATAAAAGCATATTAAAAGCATATTAAAAGCATATCTGAGCGTATCTGAGCATATTTGCATAAAATCAGGTACAGTATTACAAGCAGACTTCTTTGAACTGTGTTATGGATACAGTTATTAAATACATAGCTAGTTTATTCATGAACTTAAAAGTTCCATGAAAGTAAACTTCAGAGGAAGAAATTGTAAATGTACCTACATAAACTACCTGAGACCTCACAGCTAGTGTAGCACCATGAGACACAAGGAAAGAGGCTTCAAATAATAGATTATAAGAGACTACAAACAATTACTTGAGTTATACTAAATAATAATAAAGAATTTAAATAAGGCAACACAATAAAAAAACACATTACTGTACTTTTAAAAATATAGTACAGTACTGTACAAAACTAAATTTTAAATAAGAATTAAATAAAATTATTATGAGTACTCAAAGCTGTACATTAAAACACTCACATTCTGATGACGCTAAAACGCATCATCTGTACTCCAATAGTAAACGTTTCAATAACATTAAAATGCTTCATCCGATTGCTATTCATAAACATTCATACATTCATCACTGTTGTGCATAATCTATTTTATATATTCTTTTGTTTTTGCTTCTGTTCTGAAGAGAATTCATTTGCAAATATTTTCGTACCAAATTTATAGTTATAACCCAACAAATAACTAAGAAAACATAAAATGACTGTAAACATTTTAAGGACTTGATAAGCCTACTATGTTTATATTTGGGAATGTGAGAGAAGAGCAAAATTCTGGGTTGCATTCTGGGTCAGTAATTCAACCTTGGTAGGAACCTCGATATAGGTCTAACGTACTTGAATACACTCTTGCTTCCTGTCCCCCAACACAATGAATTACAGTATTATTATTATTATTATTATTATTATTATTATTATTATTATTATTATTATTATTATTATAGCGAGATCCCCTCCAAGATCAAATTACTGACCCTTCCCAGGATGCAACACCCATAACAAGCTGACTAACTCCTGGGTACCTATTTACTGCTAGGTGGGCAGGGGCATTAGATGAATAGAAATGTGCCATTTCTATCCCACCTGGGATTAGAACCCAGAATTCTCAATTGTGACTCAAGAAAGAACACGACTTTACTACCAGGACCCTAAAAGTTAAAAGGTTGAAAGGCCTTTGAAATGTTCAAAGATCTTACACTGAATGCATTCAAAAATGTATTGAAGTAAATGGATGTCGTTTTGAACATGTATTGTAACTGATAAACTAATAAATAATTCATAAATTATAGTAAACAAATTCTAGTGGTGTTCCTTTTATACTTTGCCTATGGGGCCAGACTTTTAGGACACACTGTACAGTGTATATGAGGGTAAACACATTATATTTATACAAATACATACTATACTGTACAGACCAAAATATTTTACTCTTATTTATTTGGAGTGCATTTTATTTAACTTTGCCTTAGTAAGTGTACATGCTTCAGATTTAAATGGTAAGGTAATTTTAGCATATTTAATGTTATATATACTGAATATGAGAAAATACACTTACTACAGAGTAATAACTGGTAGAAAATAAAGAAACATTTTCATCATGCATTTTGTCTACAAACAGAGGAAGATGCACTGGATATTCAGGGCTGTGCAAGTGAGCAGTTGCCAACCAATGCACTGGCAAACACTCACGGTCGGGCAAGTGAGCAGTAGCCAACCCATGCACTAGTCAGGGCCAGGCAAGTGAGCAGTTGCCAATCCATGTACTAATGGATGCTCAGGCCCGAGCAAGTAAGCAGTTGCCAACATGGTGGATGCTCAGGAACAGGCAAATGACCAGTTGCTAACCCATGCACTAGTGGGCTCTCAGGGGCGGGCGAGAGTGCAGTTGCCAACCCATGCACTTGTCTCACTGTAGATAAGTTCACACACGGCTGCATTGTTATCAAAATTCATCTCAGCTACTTTGTACTCGGGATTAACTGCTACCTGGTGGAAGGTATATGATCTCTAAATAGAACATTGAATATAATGAAATACCATTTCAGGAGCCTCTCAGTGGCTCCCTAGGACTTGCCCAGTGCCATATCTAACACACCAGCATCGACGAGTGTCTTACAGTTTACTGAGAGCCCATACCAGAATCTTGCTGAAAAGATGCTACAAAGACTAACACACACTATTAAATATTTGGTACAAATACCAAAACCTCAAAACTATACCAAATACCAAAATAAAAACAACTTCATCACTTTCCCTCCCACCGCCACAAGGCAGTATTAGTTAACCAAAGGTTCAGCAAGGCTACCACCATCACACTTGAGTCTAAACATGCCCCATACAACCCACAGGTAAACAGGAACAACAGGGCTGGAAACAGGGAGCCAGGGAGGGGATGGGGGGCCACCAAGAAAGAGACATTTATTTAAACTGTGTATCACTAGTGGCTTTAAAGTAGTTATTTATTACAACTAGTAGTAGTTGTAACAAACAACTACTTTAAGGCCTTGAAATCATTCATTTTTCTTCATATTGTTGTCTGACTGGTCTCCATTCAGTTTCTTGAGTGCATGCCATTGTATTGACTTGAAATACTTAAAAAATATTTTAAGTTTGTACAAATGTATGTCTGCTCTATATATTGAACAATGTAGCCTATAAGAGATATTACTGGAGCAAAAGTGGAATTGTTCAAGAAACAATAGGCAAGTTTCTGCAAGAAGTGCCAGACCAACTGCACTGTGGTCGATATGAGGGCCTGCAGGCTATTTAGAAGCAGGTTCCTACAAGAAGTATTGAACAAGTTTTGAACAAGCATTGAACATACTCTACTGTATGAATAAAAGAATGGTCCAACAGCCTGTTGGACCAAGTTATCATGTTAGGCCTGGCTTCAGGAAGGGCTTAGGTAGTAGAACTCTCAGAACTCACTCCATGTATACTCCAGGTATACCCACTATGTAACTACTTTAACTTGTCCAATATATTGTTTATTGTATGAATAAAAGAATAATACAATTATTATTATTTTTGTACATTATTATTACTGTATTATTATTATTATTACTATTATTATTATTATTATTATTATTATTATTATTATTATTATTATTATTATTGTATTATTATTATATCAACTGGAGCTCTGAGGTGGCTCAAACCCGCAACTGAAAATCCTAGCCGCTGACACTAACCACTGGACTACCCTGTGGTCCAGTGGTTAGTGTCACCTAGTCAGCTCAGAGCTTTATTTGATTTTCTAAGTAGATATGTAACACATTAGTGTGATTTCTTTGTGTATCTGATGTTGGCACGTATGGTGGATGAACTACATTGCCTACACCCGGGTGCTTGGGGATCATATGTAAAACTTGGACTGGTTTCAGGAGCCTCAAGCCTTCCTGTGATTTCAGAAGAAATCCGGTTGTAAGACTATTCCAAGTCAGCGGCTGGGGTTCTCTCGGACACGGGTTCTAGTCACCTCAGAGCTCCATTTGATTTTCTAGTCGATATATATATCACATTAGTGTGATATATGGGGCCAGACTTTTAGGACACCCTGCACAGTATATGAGGGGTAAACACATTATATTTAGTCCTCTAGGTTTCCTGAGGCTTCAATTGAAGCCAAGTCAGGGGGTTTTCACACATTGCCCCCATGCACTCCTAGACCACACCCAAAAGGTGGTGATTCTATGCGGAAGTGAACAATTCTACCTGCAGTTTCTCATGTAGCAGCCTTAAAAGAAATTTTCCCCAGCCAAACTAGGAATAAACACCCGAGGAGCTGATTTGGGACATGTGGCCAAGACCAAAGACTCCACATCTGATTATAAAAACATGGACTGAGCACTCGGCTCTGAAAGAGCTACATCCTGAGTACAAAAGTGCCAGGAATGCAAAGCACACACTCCTGTAAATATGCAGCTGCCTCCTGAGATAGAGGCTAAAATGCCCAGCAACAACACATTGCATACATGATGGTAAAAGGCCCTTTAATACAGCAGGAATAGTGCTTGAGACAACAAGGATGCCCATTGTGGTCAAAAACCCCTGTGGAACAATTCACAAGGCTGTATGTATCAGACTAGCCCTGAACAAGGTGGAGAAACCATCACAAAACCAATACAAACACTAAAATATTATCACCAAAAGACACAGGAGCAATTTTACATTGTTTTCACTTGAAGGGAGGTTTCAAGTGCTAGAGAAAACTTGCTGCCAAACATACATCCTGTTAACCAACCCCCGAGCAAGAATGGGAGCAGCCTACACAACAAATTCAAAATAGCAAATGCTGTTCATGAAGTGCATCCCAACAATGGTGTTCATAGCATAGATAGGCTAAATAGAAAAAAACAAAATAGCTTCATCAGCTCTGATGAAGGTAAAAGTCTCCACAAACCACAGGACAAGAAATCCATAAGAGATCCTTCCTCTGAATAGATAAGCAAGCTTTCTTAAAAGTGTTAAAGGCTACAAAACCATGTTAACAATGTACATAATGCTAAATGTCTGTCATTAAGCACTGCCTAGTCATAAGCACACAGTTCTACTGTATTTCCAAATGAGCAAGATGGTAGTGTTTACTAATGCCAAGTCCCAAAGTACAACCCGAGAAAAGCTAGAACGTGAGTTCATCCTAGGGAGGAATTGACTACAGCCTAATAGACCACACTGCCAACCAGAAGGCCTTGTTCAAGTCTGGGCAGCTAGTACATTGATCCTTTGAGCCACATCATGATAAGATCAGAAATTAGCTAAAGTTATCTGCTACCATAGCTAACAGCTTTCAGGTAAAATAACCCTGAAACCACTGCTGAAGTAGGCAAAAACCCATTACACCCACAAGGTTACTGCCAAATATGTTTGTTAAGAGCATTAACAGACATGATACCCAGAAAAAGTTCATATAAACAATCAGAAAAGCCAGACACTTGGTCAAAAATACAAATTTTTGGAGACATTGAATGTTAGTCAAGAGATACCATCCATATGTGATGTTGGCAGCCACAGCAGACCTCTATTGACTAGTCCTGCCATCTACGGGCAGGAGGAGGATATGCAGATATAATTTTTTTAGCATTTGGAATAGTTTTCAGGTTTGTTTATATTAATTCCCATGAAACATTTCTATACGAGAAATTTTGTGAACCCTTTTCAATCTAAAAAAAAGAAAAAAGTGTAGTCTTTAGACTTCCTCAGCTTCCATGACTCTTTGAGGGGGCAGGATTATGGTACCTGCTCCTGGTAAACCATGAGTGTGTCACAGATGCCTGGAGTGTTGGTCTTGACTATACAGATCCAGTGTGTAAGATATGGGGGAGCCACTGAGGGCACCACCCAAGAATTATATTTGTAAATTATTAAATTATTTGAATATTATCCCAATATTATTTATTATTTGTCATATACAGTAATTATAACTATCAGAGTAAACAGATTTTGTGATGTGTATGCAGCATGCATATTGTTATATGCTCATGCTCTTACATTAGCAATATACAGGCCTGCTACTATGAATATTTTGCCATGCAATGTTTAGATATACTGTACTGACATGTAGACACATGATTTAGGGTGTTTGCTAATAAATATAATATTGCATGATTAAGAAATACACAAGCGTTGAATGTAATGAAAAGTCATTTTCTGGGTGAGACCCAGAGGCTTCTCGGAGTTATTCAGGCTGAATGGATATGTATAACTTTCTGGCATCAGTCAATGTGCATGGAGTTCTTGCCTACCGGAGACCATAAGCCAGAACCTGGCCCCTCTCAGACAGGCGCGAGGAGCAATGGTCTATAGAAACCCCTATGTGGTTGGAAGCATTCTATGTCTGCCATCGATCGGGTCTGACACCCAGAAAGGTAGGCATCCCAAAACAATTTCCTATTCTGTTGAAACTATTGCTACCGAAAGCCGAACGAGTGGACAGAACTCCCCAAACGAAAATTAGCAAACTAGCATGACATCATCACGTCGCCATGCTGCTGTCTGCGCACCCTCCCCCCATCCCCAGGAAGGGGAAGGGGAAGCCCCAGACCCCCGCACCAGCGATCCAAGTGCCAGTTCTTAGCCTAGATGTCAAAAACACTTGAAAACACCGCCGACCGGAGGGAGGGAGGGAGGGAAGCTGGGGAGCCTCTCATGCTCTCCTCTGTACCATAGAAGAGCATGAAGCTCCCTGACCCAAACCCCAGAGGCCAATTCCAACAGGAAAAAGAGCCTTGGAGAAACAACCTGAACCGAAAGGGCCACCACAAACCGAGGAGAAGAGAGACAATAGAGCACCCGGTCCAAAGACCATGATGGCTCATAGGCGCATGAGCAGGCTGGGGGCAAAAGAACACATGAGATAGCTTGCGGAACGGGGCAGAAGTAACATCAACACTGAATGCAAGCCAGAGCGGCTCTGCCAGCGCCGCACGATATGAGGCGACAGTATGCGGCATCAGATGACGGTCCTGGAACAACCACGAAAGGAAGGACAAGACAACTCTATCAGAGACCGAAAGACACCTACACATTGATAGGAAAAACTGGAAGGACTTGTACAAATCTAACTTGTACAAGGAAGGAGCGAAAGACAACCCTTCTCCTTGTAACACCAATCCCCGCTCCAAGGGTATAAAAACCCAGGAGGGGTCCAACAGGGCCCAAGGCCCCAAAGTCACCACCTCCCCCCCCCCACTTCTAAAGAAAAGACACGGGGCCTCCGAAAAAGCAGGAATGAAGGAGGGGCCCACTGGTCAGACCCAGAAGGTCTGGGTGGAGGATCAGGCTCAAAAGCCTCCGCTGCAACCCAGGAAGGGTCCCCCCCCCCACCCGTGAGACCTCCCGAGTCTCAACACTAACTAGACCCTGCCCCGACTCCAAAGCCCTCAGACATTACGAAGCCAGAAGCAAGAGAGGAGGAACTGGATGCACAACAGAAGGGGAAGGATTAGGAGGGGCGGACGGAACCAGAACCAAAGCGACTCCCACCCCAAGTCCGGGTCCCTATACCCAAAACGGGGCAGTCTCGGGGCATCCGGGGCCACAACCAACCTAGCGTGTTGCAGCAACCTAAACCTAGCATGCAACGCAGCAGCTGCCTGCACCCTCATATCATGTTCAGTAGCTTGGGTGAACTGGAGCATATACAGACAACAAACATTGCACGATTCTGGGTCAAAAGAATCGCCGACCCAACAGGCAGCATGGCGGAGGTACAACTGGTGAGTGTCACCCTGAGACAAGGGGACAGAGCAACCTTCAATCTTGCACAAAGCAAGAGGGGACTCAAGGGTCACATCCATCAGACCATAGAGCCCCGCGGGGTTTCCCAGGGCTCTTAGCCTTCTTAACACGCTAAGGGAAGCCCAGGCAGGGTACTGCGAACCGGCACCGAAGTCTACCAAATAAACGTCTAAAAGCTGAACCCCCTGGGACGTGTTCACTCACAGGGGCCTGGCAGGGGATAACATCAAAACACAAAAGAAAATACACCGACCCAAACAACTGAGAGGGGAAGGACAAGGCAGAACCCCGCGCCCCCCCTTCCAGAGACGAAAACTACCTCCTACCCAGAGACAAACAAGGGCAACAAAACCCCAGCTGACCCCAAGGGCAGCCAAGTACCAAGCAGTTAAAGACACAGCAGAGGTAGATCCCAAGGTGACTTGTGGAAG
The DNA here is from genome assembly GCF_040958095.1 of Procambarus clarkii. NCBI lineage: Eukaryota > Metazoa > Arthropoda > Malacostraca > Decapoda > Cambaridae > Procambarus > Procambarus clarkii. The sequence goes on from NC_091171.1 coordinate 31,415,562, forward strand.
GAGACCCCAAGGGCATTACTTACAGGGCATCTAGGGAAGGAAACCCCAGGCGCATGCAGCCCGAGTACCGTGGAAAATTTCTCCTGACTCACACACCACCTGTAGAGACAGCCCACACCACAAGGCACAGAACTGACACAAAACAGGAGCCAGAGGCACATAACTTCTCCAGAATCGCATTAGCCAAGAACTGCCGTTTGGATTTCCAGCATGGGGGGTCTGGGGCTCCCCCTTCTCCTTCCCGGGGAGGGGTGTTGCACAGAGGGCGGTGCGGCGACGTGATGACGTCATGCTAGTTTGCTAATTTTCGTTTGGGGAGTTCTGTCCACTCGTTCGGCTTTTGGTAGCAACAGTTTCACCAGAATAGGGGTTTGTTTTGGGACACCTACCTTTCTGGGTGTCAGACTTGGTTGATGGCAGACATAGAATGCTTCCAACCACATGTTTTTTTTTTCTATATGCCATTGCTCCTCATGCCTCTCTGAGGGGGCCAGGTTCTGGCTTGTGGTCCCGGTAGGCAAGAACTCCATGCACATTGACTGATGCCAAAAAGTTATACATATCCATTCAGCCTGAATAGCTCCGGGGAGCTGACAGGGCTCCCCCAGAAACAGTAATTATTACACTACATAATAACAATAATTACTGTTACTTTCTAAGGGTAATTATTCTTTAATCAAAAGTATCTGCAATAAAGAAAATTTAATCATTAACCTGCAACATTTTAACTGAGATACATAACCCTCAAAATGTAGTCTCCATCATGTGTTGATCTCCTAGGCAACTGTAGCCATCATCATTTGCCAATTTTAATTATTATGGCCCAGTTTTCATACCACTGATTTAGAACAGTGGACTATGTTCTTGACTAGTAATCATGGATCCTGAATTCAGTCCCTGGGTGAGACGGAAATGGTTGGACACGCTTTCTTTTAGCTGACACCACTATTCACCTAGTAGTAATTACTGTACCCAAGTGCAATTACTTAAGTGTAGTTTCAGGATGAGAGATACTGTACATTCATGGTGTCCAATCTTCCCAAGCATTCTTTATCATATAATGCTTTGAAACTACTGACAGTTTTGGCCTCCACTGTAAGTAGCATAAGTTTCTAAACTGTACACTGCAGTATAAAATATCGAAACCTGTCCTTTACTTCCTTCCTTGCAGTATCTGTACGTTACTCTAATTCAGAAATACTGGACAATTATAAATTATAAAGAAACACCTCAAACACAAGAATAAACACTCAGGGCCGGCATAATATTTTGAACTGGTGGGACTTAAAGAAACAAACAGAATGCATTACATTCATTAAAGACACACAGGAAATGGGACATAATACAACAATTTCACTCACCAGATTGACTACAGTACTCCAGTCACACTTAAAAAAAGGGTAAACACCTTCACACCGTGAGGTTAGGCACCTCACCATGCACCCAACACCACATGCCGAGGTCTTGCCTCTCTCTGTTCTTATGGGGGAGTAGGGACGCTACTTGCACAAAAATGAGCAGGAAAAACTGTACACACACACACACACAAGATATAAGCATTTTCAAATACTCAATTTAACATGCATAGAAACACTAACAAATGAAACACAAAAATTTAAAATAAAACAAATTGATATAACAAACTAAAAGAAAACATTTATATTAATTAATAATAACAAAAGCTAGAGTTTATACACCAATCAAACAACAAAAGCTAAACTTAATACTGTAACCCCATGATTATCCGGGATTCGAACATCCGGAAAACGCCCTTATATGGCCAAAATTGTGATCGGATAAAGTTATCACAATATCTGGCCAAAATGGCCACAGAAACCGGATAAAAGCTGGTTTGGCCGGATGAAAATTCGGCCATACCGTATTAATCCCGTCTGCTTGTGGCTCTAGACGCATGGTGGAGGAGGGGGTGGAGTGGGTGGTGTCGGGAGGGTGGGAGGGGAGTGTCGGGAGGGACTACCTGAGTACAGGAATTAACATTAATTTTATAACAATTAATCATAGCCAAAAACAAATGAAATAAGTACTAGTAATTATGTAATAACAAATAAATAAGTTTCCTAAAAGCAATGTGCACAGGCTGAAGTTTCCTTAAAAAATATTGTGAGTTTTTTTCCTCCTGGCGGCCTACGTAACGTACTATAACTGCCCCAAGTGGACCCGTCCAACACTGGTCAACCCATGTGCTCCCGTCCCTCGTGTTATACCACAGTGATGCACCATTAGTGAAATATTTTTTTAAATAACTTTTTTATTTTCATAGTAACTTTGAACATTTTTCGCCAAGACTATGTCTGGTAGCAACATCAATCGTTCTGGAGGTGTTAAGATGAAGAAAGTTGTTCTAACAATTAATGACAAGTTACTGTTATACACCTCAACCAGTGCGGCGTCACAGTGCTGCTCCATTAGTGAAATATTTGTTTAAATAACTTTTCTGTGGGGAGCCCCGAGGGCTCCCTGGAGCTTATCGGGTTAATGTATGTTATATTAGACCAGGACATTAGCTAAGGAGTTCAGACCTACCAGGGACCAGCGCCAGAACCTGGCCCCATCAGAGAGGTTTCAGGGAGCAATGGCCCTGGAAAACCCCCTTGTGGTTGGGGTTTTCCTTATCTGCCATTGACCGGGGTTAGGCACCCAGAAAGGTAGACATAACAAAACAAACCCCACATGGTAAAAAACTAAAATAAAAAAATGAACAGAGAGGTAGAAACTCCCTACAATCCCAAGGAAACAAGCAAACATCGCACTTTACTGCCGCGCCGATCGTCCACGCAGCCCTCCCCGCCCCGAGAGGGGGAGGGGGGAGCCCCGGACCTACCACGCTGGCTGCCTAGCTTCAGTTCGTAAGCTAATGTCAACCGGGATAGACGCTTCTCTGGCCTCAGTTTCCTAGGCGGTGTTTGCCTTGTCTGGCGTTCACTGTCGTGTGTTGTGTTGTGCAGTGGCCAGGAGTACCCCCCAGTAGGGGCCTCATAGCCTGGTGGATAGCGTGCAGGACTCGTAATTCTGTGGCGCGGGTTCGATTCCCGCACGAGGCAGAAACAAATGGGCAAAGTTTCTTTCACCCTGAATGCCCCTGTTACCTAGCAGTAAATAGGTACCTGGGAGTTAGTCAGCTGTCACGGGCTGCTTCCTGGGGGTGGAGGCCTGGTCGAGGACCGGGCCGCAGGGACACTAAAGCCCCGAAATCATCTCAAGATAACCTCAAGATAACCCCATCAGTGCCGGGGGTGCATGCGCTTAGGGGCTTCCTTCCCTAAGCGCCCTGTGAGTACTGCTCTGTGAGTACAGGCGGCCTGTTCCTGTTGCCTCTGGAGACGGTGTACTTTTGCGGGTTTTTCTTTGGTTTTTATTTTCATTTGCCTGGTGGGGGTCTGCCTTGTGTGGCTATAGTTCCACTGGTAGTGTTTGGTGGCCCTCTGTTAGGCCCCTGTGATTGTACACGTCGCAGGGGTTTTCAGTGCTATGCTCTTCCCTCTTGTTATTTTTGGGTTTCTTAACCGGTTAGCAACACCTTGTCCGGGCTTCCCGTAGCAGTCAGCTTACGGGCCCTGGAAACCCGTCTGGGCTCGGTGGACCATTGAATGTGTCTTCCGGGTTCCAACCCGTCTTGTATGGGATCGTTGATTGCTGTGCCCTTGTCTCCGGGTGACAGTCGCCACTTTTACCTCTGTCATGTTGCCTGTTGGGTCACTGACACCTTGACCCGGAGTCTTGCGAGAGAGATTCTCTGCTTCTTCTCCAGTACTCTCCTGATGTTATTACTGTTCAGAGTACAGGCGGCATCCGTGTTGCAAGCTAGGTTAGGTTGCTGCAACACGCTATGTTGGTTTCCCACTCGGATGCCCCGAGGCCACCCCGTTTTGGTTAGGTGCTGTTCGCCCCTTTCCCTCCCCGTTCCCAGCTCCGGAACGTCTGTGGGTTTCAGGGTCGGGGCGGGGTTTAGTTGGGACCGAGACTCGGGCGGTTTTCGGGGGCTGCCTCGTTTTGGTTGGGGATGGAGGTTTTCGGGCCTGATCCTCCTGCCAAGGCTTCTGGGTCTTACCAGCAGCCCTTTCTTGCTGCCTTTCCCATGGACGCTTCCTTTTCTTTAAGGGCGGAGGGCTTGGAGGACGCCTCTGCCCCAGGGCCTTTGTTGCTGATTCCCAGGGCTGTGGGGGATGCCTGCTAGCAGTTCTGGAGCGGTTTGCCCCTGCCTGGGTTTTCTGCTTTTGGGTGGAGTTTTTCGCCCATCCAGTCTGCTTGCTTCCCACTTTTGCTTGCGTGTTTTCGTATTTTTTGCGTCGGTCACAGCCCTCTGTTCTGGTGGCCATTTTCTTCTGCCGGTTTCCCGGCGTGGCCACCAGGGAGGCGTTGCGGTTTGTTTACATGCGCCTGGGTGTGCGAGCGAGTGTCTTGGGTGAGTTTTCACCCTTTTTCAGGGGTTTTATTCTCCTGTTGTCGTCTCTTTGCTTTTCTGGTGTTTTCTGCCCGTTTCCTGTTCCTCTGGGAACGTTTGAGTGTTGATTTTACACCGGGTTTTCATTTTGTCTATTTTGGGTCTGGGCCCTTGGGTTTGGGCTCAGTGTCCCTGGCTGTTATGCTTGCTCCCACACCTTGTCCCTCAGTTTCCCTGGGGGTTCTGTCTGGGGGCTGTGCTTTGCCTTTCTGTGGTGTATCTCCGCCGGCAAATGTGGTGGTTTGGGCACCCCCTGGTTCGATTCCGGGTTCCTTTGGGTTCTTTGGTTTTGTTCTGCAGGTTTCTTCCTCTTGGGAAGAAGTTTTGTGCCTTCTTCGCCTGGCCGGCGAGGTGCTCTCTGCCCACTGGTCGGCGGCTTGTAATTTTCTATTCCCGTGTATGTGTGTGTATACATGTACATGTGTACACTGTGTGTGTGTGTGCACATGTGTATGTGCATACACACGTGTGTGTAACATACCTTGTGTGTATATGTAAATACATAATATGTATATGTGTATGTGTACCTTTTCTTTCGGAGGGGGCTCTGTTCCCTTCTCTGTTGACGGGGTGCTGGGGGAGCAGCTTGCTCTGTTGACTCTCACATGGTCGTGCAGTTAGTGGGCGCTTTTGGTTGTCTTCTGGCCTCTGGTGGCGGCGGTGGATGGCTTCTCCCCCTTTGGGGGGTTCAGGGCTGGCGGGGTGGGCTTCTTCCCCTGCGCTTCGTCATGTCATCTTAGTGGGTGCGTTGGACGTGGTCGATTCGCCCCATCCTTCTGGGGTTCCCGTCTGCTCTTTACAGACATGGGCATGTCGAATCTGCGGTTCTTCTGGACTTCTTCAGTTTGCGCCCTGGATTCTATGCCCTCATCGGAGGACTGTTGTCTCCTGTCCGGCTTCTGTTTTGGCTGGGTGCCTGGATGGTGGCCCTGGACCTCCAGGTCACTTCTTGGCACGTTCCTCTCCAGTTTTCCGGGACTGGCACAGTTGGTGGTGGGGCTTCAGGCTTGCCGCTTTTGTTGCGTTCCCTATGTTGTAATTGGCACTTGGTGTATTTTTGCATCTTTACCGGATCTTGGTGCCCTGTCTGAGTCTGCTTGGGATTCTGTGTCTGGCCTACCTCGACGACTGGCTGGTGTGGGCTCCCAGTCGGTCCGCTTGTCTGCTCGTCAGGGGTGTGGTTCTTTCCAGATCGCCGGGTTTGGTTTCCTAGTGATCTGGAGGCCATTCCATCTGTTTCCGTCCCAGGTTTGGACCTGGCTGGGCCTTATTTAGGGCTCTTGGGCCGCTCCTTGTCTTTCCCTCCAGAAGTGTTGCTGCAGCTGTTGTCCCGCCTTCGGTTGTTCATGAGAAGGTCCCGGGTTGCTCAGCGGTTGCTCGAACAGTTGTGCGGGAGTCTGAACTTCGACGTGCTGGTTTGCCCGCGGGGTCGGGTTTGGCTTCGGCGTCTGTTTGGTTCCTTCGGAGACTTCCCTTTCGCCTCTCATGCAATCGTTGGGTTCGTTCCTACGGGGATCTTGTGTTGGTGCTATGTCACCATCTTCCTCTTTGGGGTTTTTGGGGTTCCGTGCCTTGGCACCTCCCAGAGCTTTCGCTTGATGTGTTCACGGACGGGTCATCTTTCGGCTGGGGCTTTGTGACCAGTGCTCACCAGGTCGGCCAGGGATGGTGGGGTCTGTCTGTCCGTCGGGCTCACAGCACGGTTAGGGAGTTCATGGCTGTCTGGTTTGCGCTTTGGAGGGTTTGGGTCACTCGGTGCTCTACCATTCAGCTCCATTCGGACTGTTCTCTGGCGATTCTTTGCTGGAATCACAGGGTTTCTCTTAGGTGTTGACCTTTGGGGTTCGTTCCTTAGAGTGGCTCGTTTGCTGGATTCTCGGGGTTTGGCTAACCATGATGTTCATGTCTGGGGTGTGTCCTGCATCCTGGCAGTCAGCTGTCTCAGTTCATTCCTCTGTTCGCGGATTGGCCAGTCGTCGCCGACTCGTTTTGTTGGCTCTGCCAGACGTATGGACTCCTGGCCATGGACGTCTTCGAATCGGTGTGGTCTAGGCATCACCCCTTTTTATGTGGCGCCCTTTCCCACCTGCGAGGAGTTCACGGTAGATGCTTTTCGGCAGGACTGGTTGAGGTGGGGTACTTATTCCTCTTCTCCCGGTCCAGCAGTTGCTTTGGATTCTGGCTCGGTTGGAGTCCATTCCCACAAGAGTAGTCCTTATGGTTCCTTGGTGGCTGGCCCAGCTTTATTTTCAAACGCTGCTTGATAGGTGTCCGAACCCGGGGCGTTTTCCCGCGGCTCCGCCTCTTTCGGCAGGTCGGATCGGTCCTGTCCGTGACTGGTTCGGCCTTCTCCTCGGCTCTTCGCATCTGGTATTTTGACGTGGGTATCACCATCTCTGTGGTGATCAGGTGGCTTTGTTGATGGTGTCCCACTTGCGAGCTTCATCTTGGTGACAGTATGACGTTCCTGGTGTTTCTATGCACTTTTTCTTGCTCTTCGTAGGTTGTCTTCTCTTTCGCATCGGGTTGTCTTGTCTTTTTTTGAGTTTTCAGGACTACAGTTATTTGATGTTTCTTACTGTCGCCTCGTTTTGTGTGGCGCTGGCGGAGTCGCTCCGGCTTACGTTCGGGGTGGACATCACATCTCCCCCATTTCGTACGCTTTCTCGTGTTTTGTTTCACCTCCGGCCTGCTCATGCGTCACTTGAGCCGTCCTGGTCCTTGATCAGGGTGCCTTCTTATCTTCTCTTCAGTTTGTGGTAGCCCCTTCGGTTAAGGTTTCTGCTCTTTGGTACTGGTGGTAGGTTTGTACGTTTGCAGCCTTTCTCCGTCCTGGCGACGGTCGAGACGGCTGCTTTCCGGAAGGGTTCTTGGGTTATTGATGCTTGATTGGTTAGGCCAGGGATGCGTCCTGTGTTGTCCGGTTGCGTTTTTTGCCGTTACCTGCGTACCGTATCTGGGGATGCGCTTTGGGTTGATCCGGTTCTCCTCGTTCCCCGTTTCAGGGCTCGGGTCTCCCAGGTCGTCAGCAGAGTTTTTCAGTCTTCCAGCCTGCGGTCTGTCTTTGCGCCCGTGCTGTTCGGACGTTTGCAGCTTTTGCTGCTGTGTTGGTGACGTCTAGGGCTCATTTTGGGTGCAGGGATTTGAGGGTCGCACAGGTTCTTGGCGGCCCATTCTTTATGCGCGTCTGCTCCTGTGCGTTCTTGTTGCCTTGGGTCGCAGGTTGCAGCCTGTTGTCTCGGCTTCGCATTGCGAAGTTTGTGGCGGCCGCCTCCCGGGTTAGCCCTTTCTTTTCCTTCTCTTTGGGTATGGAGCTCCAGGGAGCCATAGGGGCTCCCCACAAAAGACCAGCGTTAAATGTAATGAAAAGCCATTTTCTGGGTGAGCCCCGGAAGCTCCCTGGCAACCCTCCCTCCCACTGGTCGGCGTTTTTCTCGCGTTGGTTGAAGCTTAGCTTCCGAACTGATGCTAGGCAGCCGGCGCGGTAGGTCCGGGGCTCCCCCTCCCCCTCTCGAGGCGGGGAGGGCTGCGCGGACGATCGGCGTGGCAGTAAAGTGTGATGTTTTCTTATTTCCTTGGGATTGTAGGGAGTTTCTACCTCTCAGTTTGGTTTTTTGTTTTAGTTTTACCATGTGGTGTTTGTTTTGTTATGCCTACCTTTCTGGGTGCCTAACCCCAGTCGATGGCAGATAAGGAAAACCCCAACCTCAAGGGGGTTTTCCAGGGCCATTGCTCCCTGAAACCTCTCTGAAGGGGCCAGGTTCTGGTGCTTGGCGCCAGAACCTGGTAGGTCCCTGGTAGGTCTGAACGCCATAGCTAATGTCCCGGTCTAATGTAACATAGATTAGCAGTAGTGTGTTACGTTTGCGTGTTGGCTTGTTTCCTTGTTTACATGGGATTGAAGGAAGTTCTACCTCTCTGTTTGGTTTTTGTTGTTAGTTTCTTACCATGTGGGGTTTAATTTTGTTATGCCTACCTTTCTGGGTGCCTAAGCCCGGTCGATGGCAGATAAGGAAAAACCCCAACCACAGGGAGGTTTTCCAGGGTTATTGCACCCTGAAACCTCTCTGAAAGGGGCCAGGTTTTGGCTCATGGTCCCTGGTAGGTCTGAACTTCATAGCTAATGTCCCAGTCTAATATAAAATACATTAGCCCGATAAGCTCCAGGGAGCCGTAGGGGCTCCCCTCGGAAAAATTCCTTCAAAACTCCAAACGAGACTATTGTATCATGAAAACGAAGACATTTTCAAACTCTTAACAAAACAGGAGAAATGACACATAAACTGGAACACAGATTAAATGTAAGCACATACTGTATTTAACTGATTTAATCATGATACATAACTGCAAGGAAAATTCATAATACAAATGCATGACTAACAAATTGACTACACAGTTCAAAACGTCTCTGAAAAAAAAAAAAAAATTAAAAATGATTTTCAAAGTAAATTTTTCCGTGTCAATAAACACACTTAATAATCCCAGAATCAGTAACTGTTCAAGGTTACATCAAATCTTCAAATTTCAATACACTAGCTGGGAACATTTTTACTAAATAACTCAATGTACAATAGCAAGGCATGTACATTTTCCCACCACTGGATAACACAAAAGAATCTGAAGAATGAAGTCAATTGGCTATCAAGTGCGCTTCCATCCATCAATTTCCTCTTCTTCCCCAACACAAAAAAAAATACTTGCACTATTGCATGGTATACAATTGTGCCCTCATTTCCTCTATGCAAACCGGGTCAAACCAAATTTTAATAATCCTCTGTTGGCTAGATTCTTAATACGGGAGAACCATCAAAGATGCTGAACATACTAACCATCCTGTAAAATGTATCAACAAGTCCTTAAAAGTAACACTAAAATGTGAGAGAAAGAGATATAAGGAAGGAAATTGGGATGGATGCATTCATTTTATATACTTCCACCCAGTATCCTCCTTTTCCTCTACATGCACAAACAAGGGAAAAAAATCACATGGTGTGTAAAGTTTCCAGTGCATTTTTGTGAGAGTAACGTCCATACTCCCCACGAGAACAAAGAGGGGTGATACCTGACAGGCTCAGGATGTGTGTTGGGTGTGCAGAGAGGTGCCCAACTTCAATGTGGGGGTGTTTACACTGGTTTTCTAACTGTGACTAGAGTACTGTAGTCAATCTGGTGAGTGAAATTATTCCCTGCTATATTATGTCTCATTTCACATGTCTCTTTAATGAATATAATTCATGCACTCTTTTTCGTTTCTTTAAGTCCAACCAATTCAAAATATTGTGCTGGCCACGAGTGTTTACTCTCATGTTTGAGGTGTTTCTTTATAATTTATAATTGTCCCATATTTCTGATTTAAAGTAATGTACATATACTGCAAGTAAGGAAGTAAAGGATGAATTTTGATAGTTTGTACTGCAGTGTACGGCTTAGAAACTTGTGTGCCTTACACCAGCACTTTCTCACCTAACTTGTTCCAACTGTCTACCACTCTATTGGCAAAAGTGAAGTGTCTTATATTGCTTCAGCAGCTTTGTTTAATTAGCTTAAATTTATGACCTCTTGTTCTTGAAGTTCCCAGTCTCACAAATTCTTCCTTAACAATTTTCTCGATTCCTGTAACTGTTTTGAACGCAGTGATCATATTGCCTCTTTCCTCTATCTTCAAGTTTTGGCATACTTATTGCCTCTAAACTCACCTCGTAGCTCTTATCCTTCAGTTTCAGGAACCATTTACTTGCATGCCTTTACATCTTTTCCAGTTCTTAAGATAAAGGCACCATACAACTGCTGCATATTCCAGCTTTGGTGCCACATAAGTCGTGAACAGTTTCTTTAGTGTTTCACCATTAATGTATTTAAAAGCAATTTTGAAACTGGAAAGCATAGCATAGTGTTCTTTATGTGGTCCTCAGGTGACAGTTTTCTATTTAGAACTACCCCTAGAGCTTTTTCTTTATCATAATTTTGAAAAGCTTTAATAGTAAGAGGACACTGAATCAGTGTAATATCTTCAGGGAGCCTCCGGGGCTCACCCAGAAATTGTGTTTCATTACATTCAACGCTTCTTTTTTTTTTTTTGTCTGTACAGACAGGGTGACAATATTGATGGCAGCCACATGTTGAGGGTTAAGATAAATCAATGCAGTTAGTATATGTTGTTTGGTACTTATGAACAAGAATATCAAATCCTTACCTTAAATGTATATGTTCCGGGCTTTATATCAGTAATGTCAATCCACTGGCAGTCAATGTTATAAGCATATGTGTCAGTACATCCCGGGCTGATTCCCTGGTCCCCATAATTGGCACACTTGAAGACCGGTTCAACACCTGGCATGCAGTTGTTGTCCTCCAAGCAAAATGATGCTTTGTGGCCTTCTGCAACTCGGTGGCCCTCAGAGTCAATAATGTCATAATGGGCAAACACCTCCATGCTGTGGTAGTGCCTGTAAGATAAAAAAACAGAATTGAATGTAATGAAACGCCATTTTCTAGGTGAGACCCGGAGGCTCCCTGGAGCTATACCGAGCTGATGTGCATATATTAGACCATGGCAACAGTCAATCGATGGAGTTCTAGGCCTACTGGGAACCAGAGCCAGAACCTGGCCCCCCTTTAAGAAGAGGCACAAGGAGCAATGGCCAAAAGACACTCCCATGTAATTGGAAGCAGTCTTTGTCTGTCATCTACCAGATCAGGCACCCAGAAAGGTAGGAATTCCAAAACAAACTACTGCTGGTCAAAAATTGCAAATCTAAAGCTGAACTAGCAAGCAGAACTCCCCAATCAAAAACAAGCATGACGTCACCACAACCGCCACGTTGTGGTAACGTCATGCTTGTTTTGTTGTGCAGACATCATCTGTCTGCGCAACCTCTCCCCCTCTCCCCGGGAGGAGGATGGGAGGGTGCCAGACCTCTTCACCGGCTACTCTCCTCAGTTCAGAGGCTGAATATCAAAAACGCGAAAAAAATGCCGATCAGAAGGAAGGGAGAGAGAGAGGGAGGGAGGGATGGATGCCAGGGAGCCTCCGGGTCTCACCCAGAAGGAAGTTTCATTACATTCAACCCTGGTTTTCTGTGGAGTGCCTCTTCGGCTCCCCGGAGCTATCTAACCAAAGATGAAGAAGAAAAAAGAGACTTACCCGGGACGTGACCAGCACTCGCTCTTCAACTTGAAGTTGACACAACTGGCTGCAACCTGTTGTGCAAAGCTACGTACGCCCGAGAAGGGCCAGGAACATTAATGATGTACCATGCAGCCAGGACCCTGCTCGACCTCCAAAAGCCCCGTGCCCAAATGTCAGCCCAGGTCATATTAACGAAAACAGCAACCAAAGCTGCAAACTTATGAACGTCACTGGCATGGGGATAGACCGCAGGCTGACTGGACTGAATAATCCTGTGGACGACCTGTGATACCCACGCCCTGGAACAGGGAAACCGGGTCCACTCAAAGCGCGTCCCCTGCCACGGAGGCCATGGCATGCAAATAACGGTAAAAACCTGCAACCGGATACAAAACATGATGCACTCCCGGCCAAACCAACCAAGCATCAACAACCCAAGGACCCCTTCGGAAATCAGCAGACTCATTCTTCGCCAGAAAAGGAGACGGCTGCAAACGAACAAAACGACCACCAGGACCGAAAGAGCAGAAACTCTTGCACCAGAGGAAAGCATAAAACTTCCTGACCCGACCCCCAAAGGCCAATGCCAACCAGAAAGGAGCCTTAAAAAACAGTCCTGAACCTAGGGGGCCATCACAAACCAAGAAGAAGAGAGAAAAAGAGAGCAACCGGTCCAACAACCAGGACGGCTCCAGCCATACATCGACTAGTCCGGCTTCCATGGAAATTTTGGATGGATGGAGAGATAACTTTATCCAGCTACAATTTTGGCCGGATTAAGGCATTTTCTGGATAGGCAGATTCCGGATTAGTGGGTGTCTACAGTACTGTTGCCTCGTATTGTGGGAAGCTGGCAGAACTGCTGTAGCTTGCATTCGGGGTGGATGTCACTGTTCCACAAGCTTTCTCAGGAATAGTTTCACCTTCACCTATTTTGACATTTTTAGACGATGCTGTGGTCATAAGCTGAACAGCAGTGCTGTTAGCTCATTGTTACGGTATCAACACCGTAGCTGGAGTGAGGAGTGTGGATTTCGGCGCCATCTATAGACCTGCATTTCAACTCCAAGGCATTAAGTGAGACGCAGACAACACCATCTGTTGACTTCTTGAGGTTATCTTGAGATGATTTCGGGGCTTAGTGTCCCCATGGCCCGATCCTCGACCAGGCCTCCACCCCCAGGAAGCAGCGCGTGACAGCTGACTAACTCCCAGGTACCTATTTACTGCTACGTAACAGACCATCAGGGTGAAAGAAACTCTGCCCATTGTTTCTTGCCGGCGCCCGGGATCGACTTGCTGCAAATCCCTACCCCCCAGTACTAAGAGGAAGCAGTCCTCAGTTGTCCCAATTTCCAAGTGCCCTGCTTCTTGGGCAGGGCACTTGCCGCTCATTGTCCTGCCAGCAAGACAGCGAGAGGAAGACCTAGGAGTGGGGTGAGGTAAGTCACCAGAGGGTGTGGTTTATGGGGTCTGTCAGGGAAAGTAGCAGGGCATTTGGAAGTCGGGACAACTGAGGACTGCTTCCTCTTAGTACCGGGTAAGGATTTGCAGCAAGTCAGCCTGGGCAGGGTCTCGGGTAAGGCACACCAAGGAGTTATTGAAGGCCTTTTCCAGCATCAGTTCAAACGTTTTGGAGACAGCAAGGCCTGACAGACCTTATAAACCACACTCTTCCCCGACTTCTCCTCACCCCACTCCTAGGTCTTCCTCTCGCTGTCTTGCTGGCACATTTAAGAAGACCGATGAGATTGCGTCCCAGATGTAAAGCTCTGGAATCTGTCTACATAACCTGACATACCCTATTCTTATACACATTCACCACCTGTACCCTCATGTTCTCACACTTCCCTTCTTTTCTCATATCTGATTAGTGACTGCCTCCAACATATCCTTCACCTCCCACCCTCCATCTCTTGCCTACATCCCACACTTTCCATAGTACAACGATGATTTGCTTTCGCCTTTCTTGCAACTACTTATCTTTCCCGTTCTGAGTCCCTTTCCAGTCATGTGTTTATATATTGTCTTTATCCTCACCCCACATAGAAGACGTCGATATCTTCCCACTTTTGTCTCATCGTGACCCTTCATGCGCCGCTGTGAGTGCCGTATCTTTCTACAGTACCACCCGTGCAGTCGTCGGGAAGAAGAACCTTCATGCAAACTGCACATATTGCGAAAAAGAAGAAGAAACTCTACTTAGTCCCTATCATCTCCAGCCAAGTTCTACTTAATCCCAATTATCTCCAGTCAACTCTACTTAGCCCCTATCATTCCTAATATCATACAAGTCATGCACCAACTCACATATGACAGGCATGCCATTCCCAGTACTGCTTGGGAAGGAAGGGACGGAAGGCTTCATCACCCTGGTTCACAATGCGGGCTGTAAAGCGCAGAAGACGACGTGTCTCAAGGTGCCATCCATAGCCACCATCCTGGGTAACATTATAAATTACAAATAGTATGTGATAATTGACTACAGCATAATACGTATCATACCACATTTTATGTTCTCAAAAATATGCTTTAGTTCATGCCTGACTTTAAAAATAGTCTTTTAGTTAAGAAATGCTTATATTTACTGTTGTCAAGGATAGAAAGCCTGTACTAAGTCCCAAATAACCTTACCCGGAATGAATCTCACAACAGCTGCCTAATTCCCAGATACCTATTTATTGCTAGGTTAACAGAGGCATTTGCTTAACCATTGTCTGGTGGATGTGTGTGACACTAAAACATTTCAGACTTTCAGTCAACATGTGAGAATAATAACATACTTGAGCTTTAGTGGCAGAACCAGAAAGACAATTCTCCTCCATAGCACACTGAAGGAAGAAGAGCTGCTTGTCTTCCAGGTGCGCTGATCTTGCTAACTCGAGGTGGTCAGGAACCAGGTCAGCCATTTCTGGTTTCAGTTAGTGAAGAATTAATTTCAAGTACAGTAAATGTAATTACTAAGAAAACTTTGTACTTTAAATTGACTATTTATTCAGTTAACTATAAATTAGTTATACCTGAAACACAGTAACAATATTCTCAAGCTTCTAGCATGCATTATATCCAGAGTAACAATGTTCCCAATATTCTAGCATGAATTCTGTCCAAAAAACAATGTTCTCAACTTTCCAGAACATTCTGTCCAAAGTAACAATGTTTCTAATCCTCTAGCATGTATTTTGTCCAGAGTAACCATTTCCAACCTACTAGCATGTATTGTGTCCACATCCTGAGATACTGATACCTGGCATTATCCAAAACTATACTGATAACATAAATTATATTCACTTACAAGGCAAAATTTTAATTTAAGCAGTTTAAAGAACACGAGTTTGACCATTATTACAAATCTGAACTTAAATCAACAAATTAATACTCACTGTCGACACAAGTGACCCCAGCAATATTGGGGTCTGAACTGGGGTCTGGGCAAAACACCTCCCCAATCCCATCATGCAGGCATTGGTCTAGTCTGTCTTCATTACCGGTACACTTGATCCCACTAATGATAACATCAGACTTATTGCCTCCAAAGTAACCTGACAGAAAGACAAAAAAAAACAGAGTTGAATGTAATGAAAAGCCATTTTCTGGGCGAGTCCTGGAGCTATCCAGGCTGATATGTATATTCCTAAACTTTGGCATCAGTCAGTGTGAATGAAGTTCTCGGCTTATCGGGGACCACGAGCCATAATCTGGCCCCTCTCAGAGAGCCACAATGAGCAATGGCCTATAGAATTGCACATGGGATTTAGAGCATTCTGTATCTGCTCATTCAATATCGGACACTGAACAAGCAGCGCCTGAAACCACGGCTGGGCCAGCCACCAAGGGGCCAAGAGAACAACTCTCCTCTGGTAAGTCTCCAAGCGAGTCAGGACCTGGAGAAACAGCTGAACCGGGGAAAAGAGGTACAGGAACCCCCACCTCGACCAGTCCTGCCGAAAGGCGTTGACCCTGATGGCCTCGCAGTCGGGAAAGGGCGCCATATACAGAGGATCGCGCCGCGACCATGCTGACGCGAAGAAGTCCACCTCAACGCGTCCGAATTTCTGGCAAATCCAACAGAAGGAACAAATCCACAAGGGCCATGATGAGGATTCGAACCTACGTCCGAGATCATGCTCATCATGGCCCTTGTGGATTTGTTCATTTGATGCATCACCCTATTGGATTTCTGTGTCCAACGGAAGGAGTCAGCGTCGACCGTCCATTCCGTGGAGAGGGGAACGAAACGAGACAGGATGTCGGACACTCCTCGCACGTAAACTGACAGGAGAGCCAAACCCTGAGAACTCAGCAGACGAGTCACCCAAACGGACCAGCGTCAAAGAGCGAAGGACCGCATTGAACCCTCCCGGTTCAGACAATGAACTAACAAGGAGCAGTCCGAATGGAGCCGGATCGTCAACCCGCGGGCGACTCAAAGCCTCCCAAGAGCAAACCACACCGCTGCAAACTCCCGCACAGTGCTGTGGGCTCGACGGAAGGACGAACCTTACCATCCCTGGCCAGCCTGGTGAGCATTGGTCACAAAGCCCCAGCCAAGAAACGACACATCCGTGAACACATCGAGCGAGGGCTCGGGTAGGTGCCAAGGCACAGAACCCTGAAAAACCCGAAGAAGAAGCCTGCGACGTAGCAGTCGACGCAAAGCTCCTGGGGTCCGAACCCAATGATCGCTAGAGAGGTGGAAGGGACATCCCCGAAGGAACCAGAACAGCTGACGAAGCCAAACCCAACCCGGCGGGTAGACCAGCATCGCGAAGTTCAGGCTCCCGCACAGACCCTCGAACAACCGCCGAGTGACCCGAGAGCTCCCAGAAACAGGCGCATGCGAGACTGCAGCTGCAAGAGAGACTCCGGAGGAAGAGACAAGGAAGCGGTCCGAGATTCCCACACAAGGCCCAGCCATGTCCGAACCTGGGAGGGAACCAGATGGGACTTCCTCCAGTTCACCAAGAACCTGAACCCGATTCGCGGGCAAGAAAAGCGGACTAGCTGGGAGCCCAAACCAGCCAGACGTCGAGGTAGGCCAACACCCGAATACCTAAAAGATGCAGACGGGTCACCACGACCCGCGTAAGGCATGTGAAAACGCGAGGTGCCAGGGTTCAACCCGAACGGGAGACAACGAAAGCGGTAAACACGAAGCCCCACAACAAAACCGAGCCAGTCCCTGAACCCAGGATGAATCGGGAAGTGCCAATAAGTGTCCCGGACGCCCAGGGACACCATCCAAGCACCGAACCTGGGACAGTGTGGTCATCCGAAAGGAGGGGCAATGAACCCAGGGGTTCAGACGGGACAAGTCCAGAATGAACCGCAGGTCCGCACAGTCCCATTTCGGGACTGGAAACAGACGGAAAATCCATCTGAGGGACGTCATCGTTTTGACCACATCCAAGCGAACCTATTCCAAGACGACCTGACAGAGCACAGGGGAAGAAGCCTGCCCCGCCAGCCATGAACAAGCAAGAGGCAAGAGGGGGGCCACCCAACGCCACCGGAGGCTGCGTGAAACGACCCGAAATGCCCACGAATCATGGGACCAGGCGTGAGCGAACAGCGCAAGCCTCCCTCTCCATCACCCCATCAATGGGGTGAACCGTGAAAGGGGACGGTGCCCCTTACGAGACCCAGAACCTCGCACAGAGCGAACACTGCGCCAACCAGACGAAGGCGGGTCCGAAGGAGAGGCTGAACCTGAACCTGACACCAGTGGCCTACCACGACGAGAGGAACCCCGAGTCTTGGCATAACCCTTCCAGGAAGGCCCACCACGGGACTCCCGGAGAACCAGCAAGTCCGACATAGGACGGCAAGAAGCCGAAGCAGCCTAAATATACTGCACAACGGCGGAAGCCTCAAACAGGAGAGGACAAAAAGGTGAAGACATCCTAAGAGCCAAGGCCCAAGCAGATTCCACAGAGGAGGCAAGCACAATCTGCCGACACACGAGCCGGGAAGCATAAAACAGAGCAACCGCATCCGGCAAGATCGGCAAGAAAAGTTTCAGCAAGGCAGCCGATGAGCAAGTCGCCGAGGACAAGGCACCAGAACCAGGAACAGCCCCAAGAGCCCCCCACATCCTCCGTGAGCCAGTCGGAAGACAGCTCCAGGAGGGAAAAGAAATGCAAGGCTGCAACCAAAAGGCCCAAGCGCGCAAGTCCTCAGCCACCTGCACCGCCGAAAAGGAGGGAACCTGCACATGGAGCTGAACGACACCAACACCTCGGGAAAGGGCAAGAGCAAGCAAGCACTCATTGAGGTGCTCAAGGTCGCCCCCCCAGGAAAACGTGCAGCACCGTCGAAACCTCCCGCCACTCAAGCGTGCGGGAAAGGCAGAAGGAGTGTCAGGAATCCAAGGTAAAGACAGGACAGTCCGCCAACCAGGACGACTCCGGAACCTCGTAACGGAGCCAGAAAGGGAACAAAGTCCCAAACCTGAAAGTCGAAGAATCCATTGCCGAGGCATAATCTGGGTCACGCAGGAGGTTTGCCGCAAGGGCCGCCCGCACGCAGCAGGTTGGATGCGATAAGCCGAAAACCTCTGGAAAGACAGAACTGAAGCACCCGGGAAAACACGGAACTGAATCAGGGAAGGGGCAGACACCAAGTCCAACTTGTATGCAGAGGGGGAAAACAAAACCCCACTCCTTGTAACAGTAAGCCCTGCGCTCAGAGGGCAGAAAAACCCAGGGGGGATCCAGCGGGGCCCAAGGCCCCCAAGTCGGCCCCTCCCCAGCCCCAGGGTCCTCCTCTGCAGGACCCGGGGCCAAGTCCTCCCCCCAAGCACTGACCCCACCAGACAAGCCCGTCACAGCCGTAGAAGCCGGAAAGAAGGAGGCCAGGGGGAGTAGACTCGAATGCCTCCGTCACCACACCGGAAGGGGCATCCCCCGAGGCTGCCCGGTCTCAAGACCAACCAACCCCTGCCCTGACTCCGAAACCCTCAGATGTTTTGGGGCCAGAAGCAGGGAAGGGGAACCAGAACAAACAACAGGAGGGGGAAGGATGAGGAGGTGTGGACTGAACCAGGGTCGAAGCGACCACCACCCCCCAAGTCCGCGTCCCTATAGGCAAAACAGGTCAGCCATGGGGCATCTAGGTGAGCAACCAACCAAGCGCATTGCAACAAATGAAATCTAGAATGCAAGACCTGTGCAGCCTGTACCCGAAGATGATCATCCACAGATTGGGTAAATTGAGTCACCAGCAAGCAGCAAAACTCACAGGACTCCGGGTCGAAAGTGTCACCGACCCAACAGGCTGTGTGATGGAGGCAAAAACAGTGAGGGTCACCCTGAGACAAGGGGACCGAACAACCCTCAAACTCGCATGAAGCGAGGGTGGACTCAGGGGTCACATCCATTGGACCCACGCGTCCCCTAGGGGGATTCCCATGATCCTGAGCGTTTACTTGAAGAAGATTCGCAGTCATGTAAACCCAGGCAGGGTATTGCTAACCGGCACTCAAAACTACCAAACTGTCTACAGCTGAACCCCAGGGACGTGTACACTCACGGGGACCAAGCAGGGGGCACCACCAAGTATCAGGATGAGGCCAACCCCAGTGGCAAGTAGGGCAGAATCCCCCCTACCAAGGCAAAAACAAAAACAAAAACAAAACCCTGCAAGAGGATAACGTGCCCTAAGGAACAGAGCGGGCTGCTGTGATAGGTGACAACAAGCTGCGCAGCACCCTGTGCCCCTTACCAGTGGAAAAAACTGCCTCTTACCCTAAGGTAAACGAGGGAGACAAAACACCCAAGTACCCAAAGGGTGGTCGAAAAACCGAGTAGTTAAACGGACCCCACAGAGGCAGACCCCAAGGAAACTTGTGGAAGGTAACCCCATGCTCCAAGGGCAGAACTTACAGGGCACCTAGGGAAGGAAACCCTAGGAGCATGCAGCATGAGTACTGAGGAATAACTCCTGGCTCTCACACCCCCGGAGGACAGCCGCTACACACAAGGCACAGTGCCGCAAAAAGACCGGAGCCAGAGCACACAAGCCGATAGCATAAGCCTCAAGAAATGGGGGTGTGGATTGCCGGCGTGGTGGGTCTGGGGCTCCCCCTTTCCCCTCTCGGGTAGGGGGGAGTTGCACAGACAACGGCGTGACGACGGGTGACGTCATACTAGTTTGCTCGTTTTTGTTTGGGGAGTTCTATCCACTCGTTCGGCTTTTGGTTGCAATTTTCACCAGAATAGGGGAAGAAAGACTTAGGAAGAAAATGGTAATGGAATATACACGAACAAGTATATATACAAACACTCCAATGTATATATAAGGATGCAGCCAGGCACTGAACAACGGTCAATGAATGAGTGTCCAGAAAGCATTGACTGAGTCAATGAATGAGTGTCCAGAGAGCATTGACTGAGTTAACGAATTTGTGTCCAGAGAGCATTGACTGAGTCAACGAATTTGTGTCCAGAGAACATTGACTGAGGCAATGCATAAATGTCAAGATAGCATTGACTGAGGCAATGAATGAGTGTCCAGATAGCACTGACTGAGTCAATGAATGAGTGTCCAGATAGCATTGACTGAGTCAATGAATGAGTGTCCAAATAGCATTGCAAACAATACCCAATACTCATCCAAAAATCGAGAACCAGCGCCTGGATGACAGTGTCGCTGTCATCCAGTGTTGCTGATGACAGTGTTGCTATGACACTATAGTGTCATGACACAGCTGAGCCGTGCAATATTCCGGGAACATCGCTAGTGGATTATGTCCAGAGTTGCGAGGAGGAGGTGGCGCCACTCCGAGCCATCCCACACCAGTAAGCAGAGAAAGGGACTAAGGGGGGGGAGAGGGGGGGTTGAACCACAGCAGGGAAAGGCAGAGGGGGTGCGGACTGAACCAAGGCCAAAGCGACCAACACCCAAGTCCGAATCCTTATAATCAAAGTGGGGGCAGCTTCAGGGCATCCAGGGAAGCAGCCAAACAAGCATGCTGCAACAACCTAAACCTATCTTGCAACCCACGAGCCGCCTGCACCCAAATAATATCGTCAGACTGGGTGAACTGAGTCACAAACAGGCAACAAAGTTCGCAGGACTCTGGGTCGAATATGTCACCGACCCACAGGCAGCATGATGGAGGCAAAAACAATGAGCGTCGCCCTGAGACAAGGGGGCAAGCGACCCTAAAACACGCACAAGGAAAGAGGGGACCCAGGGGTCGCGCATCCATGACTCCTGGATGGTAATGTTAACATTGTCTATCTGAAGTTGAATTCGATGATTTACTACCAAATAAAATGTAGTAAGTCTTTCCTATGTTTAGTTTTATTTATTTATTTTTATTTATTTATTTATTTATTTATAATGTACAAGAGTTCTTACATTCTTGTAAAGCCAATAGCATGCATAGCATTTTGGGCAGGTTCTTAATCCCAATTTTCCCTAGAATATGACCCGCAAAATCGTTTAACAATCAGGTACCCATTCACTGCTGGGTGAACAGAGGCTACAGTTAAGGATTGGCACCCAGTCAATCATATCCAGCCAGGATATGAACCCAGGCCAAAGTGCTCGCGAAGCGCCAGGCGAGTGTCTTACCACTGCACCACAGGGACTGCTTAAGTTAGTGTGAGCTTGTTGATTGATTTGTGCTGGTCACCAAGGAGCCAGAAGAATCACTCTTCCCTTATAAGACTCCAGCTGCTACCTCACCTCAGCAAGACTTCTCCTCCCAAAATACTATGCACATCGCTAATTCTCGGCACAATGGTGCTATTATCAGAATCCTAGTCACTAAATCTTTTAAATTAATAATTTTTTACTAGTTTATTTTGTAAAGGGACATATGAAGGCATTTCAAGATGCTTAGATGGACCAAACAATGATAGAGTGCTTCGACTGCCTGCCTAGCACTGAACATCATGAACACCATTGTGTCCACTGATATCTGAACACTGTACGCAGTCTTTATCACAGTCAAGCTCTTCTATAATACAGTACTATTATCGCTAAATAATAGCATTTTCTAGCGATGCTATAGTATATATGTTATATATACATCTCTACATGTTTTATTTACCAGAACTATGCAAGTAAGCCGGTATTGTGTCCAAACAGTAAGGTGGCCACCATACACTGCATGAGAAATCACAAAGCAGACAGCAGACGATGCTACGATTACGACGTCACCTCCCTCACCAAAATAGCTCCTCTCAACATACTCCTGTTGCTGTTATTACACTATATACACACACACTGAATATACCCATGTACATATGTGTTCCCAATAGCGAACCACTAAGCTAGTATGGTGAGCAAAATAAGAGTGGCTGCCACACACAGTGAGGCTACCTCAATTCTCTCCCTTCCTCCCTCCCTCACCAAAATTCCTCCTTCCACAATACTACGCACAATGCTAATTACAACCACAATCCTGCTATTATCACAATCCTGGTCACTAATTCATGTAAATGAATAACTGACCACAAGTTTATTTTGAAAAGGAACCTAAGAAGTCATTTGAAGATTCCTAGATGGACAAATTAATGCTGTGGTGCTGTGGCTAGCGTTGTGAACATCGTGAACAGCATTGAATTACTGATATTTGAATATTGTACCCAGTCATTATCACACTCAGGCTCTTCTATAATACTATCATGGCTAAATAATACAAGTTATATATATATTTTGACATTATTAGGCAATGCTGTGGTTACACACTGAACAGCAGTGCTGCGCACTCATGCTGCGAGCGCCAGCCTTGGTTGCTGACTCACTACTGAGGCTCTCACACTCGGGAATGTGGACCACGATTTTTTTTAAAGATGGCATCTGTTTACAAGAGCCCTGAGGAAGCTGATATGAACCGCATGTTGCCGCGGGAGCTTTGAATGGAATGTGAAAAATACAAATACCCGGAGGCGCGTAGCACACCCCAGACGTGGGCCTGCAGGCGTGTTGCGCAGTTAAAGGGTTAAATCACCCAAAAATCTCTAAAACATATATATACAGTACAGTATATATATACTGTATATGATATCAGCACTGCAGTCAGTCAGACCAAAATCATATATGATTTGCACACTGGAAGGGTTAAAGCGAAAGATATACTTGATTATTCCTAGGGTTTGGTTAACTTTTTTTTACTGCTGCTCCCACTTATTGTGTAACTTTCTTTGAATGATGGATTGTAACTCCAAGGTACTTTTCCTTCATCAATTTGCTGCAAGGTAATGTTTGAAAGTAAGAATATAATGCATGAAAATATGCTC
Source organism: Procambarus clarkii (assembly GCF_040958095.1). Classification (NCBI taxonomy): domain Eukaryota; kingdom Metazoa; phylum Arthropoda; class Malacostraca; order Decapoda; family Cambaridae; genus Procambarus; species Procambarus clarkii. The sequence goes on from NC_091171.1 coordinate 31,438,405, forward strand.
AACATACCTGTGGATACGGCTCCCTGGGCATAATTTAGCCCCAGCTGGCGACATACAACCATACCCTCAAATAAACCCCAGCCATCACCACAGAGAAGGCCCCAGGTATCTGTACCGGGCAGCTGTACTTCCACACGGCCTTCGGACTTTGTTCTGCCTCCTTTGATTTGAAGCTTAAGCTTGCCATTCAAGGAGTGCTGACAGGAGAAAGAGCTATGATAATCTGGGAAGTTTATATTAATTTATAAATAGTTACTTACTTTACCCTGGATGAAAAATACCAATATTTGTTTTGTTGTTTTATACTGTATATGTAAATTAAATGAGAATTCAGCATATCTTGCTCAAATGCCAGTATTGCCAATGTATGTTTTTTCTAACTTTACAGTACAAAAAATTACAGTCACTTTTCCAACAAATATCAGACAAAAATGTCTTTGAATAGAAAATAATACAGGCATACCTCAGAATAAGAGTTTAATCCGTTCCTGGAGACGCCTCGCCTTCCGAAAACTCGCATTCTGAAGTTAATTTCCCCATAAGAAATAAAGGGAAATGAATTAATCCGTTCCTGACTACCCCAAAAACCCCACATCAAACTAAATTTTTATACCTAATTTACCTAATTCATCTAAATAAACCTACAAAACTGTGTTCCAGTTATTACTTACCTTGCTGTCGAGTGCTGTAGGCGTATGGAAGATGGTGAGGAGGGGGGAGGAGGAGAGGAGTTACTGTTTGGAAGGGGAGTCCCCTTCCATAATCACATCACATAACCCCATGCCTTGTAACACTATGGATACCACTTCTCTTTCTAAATTTTTCAAACCAGCCCCTGCTTGCCTTAAACTCTTTCTTATCTGCATCACTCGTTGCAGGGGTATTCTTTAGAAGGTCTTCGTGCAACACCCTGGCTTTCTCACAAATAATGGCCTCCGAAACACTATCACCCCTCAACTCCTTGTCGTGTATCCAAATTAATAACAACTTTTCCACTTCTTCAAGTATTTGTGGTCTTTGTGCCGTTAATGTTCTTACTCCTTTTGCCACTTTAGCACCCATAATCTTATTTTTCTTCTTAAGTATAGTGCATATTGTTGATGTGGCTTTGTTGTACTGCCTACAAAGTTCAACAACACGTGTACCGTTCTCATGCTTCCGAATGATCTCTTGTTTCTCCTCTATTGTCATCCTCACATGAGCTTTCTGGCCTTTATCCTTACCACTGGCTTTCTTGGGACCCATGGTGAGATATATAATAACAAATTGTATAGACAAATCACCAAAAATCTAACAAAACACTGAAAATCCACGAGAAGAATTGATGTGGGGGTAGTCACTGAGCGCGAGACAATAATAAACTGAGGGGCGGCGGGGCGGAGGGGCGACGATCGCCGAACCACCACGCGCTAGGTCGGCTGTACGCGTATCAACAAACTCGCGTCCAAACTCGCCTCCCGAAGTAACCATCGCCTTCCGAGACAAATTTTTGGAGTAAATACACCTCGCCTTCCGAAAACCTCGCATACAGGGACAATCGCATTCCGAGGTACCACTGTGGTCATAAAGCTCCATGGAAGCCCAAAACCACAGACATAAGCTTCTATAAAACCAGCATTGAATGTAATAAAATGGCAATTTCTGGGTGAGCCCTGGTGGTTCCCTGAAGCTACAATTTCCGATATAAGTGCCAGCTACTAGGTACCATCAGTTGCGGAGTTCCCTGGCCTACTGGGGACCAAAAGCCAGAACCTGGCCCTTCACAGAGGAACAGGGAACCAAGGCATTTATATATTAAGTTATTCATTTATGCCACCACTGAGGATGGCATCCAGAAAAGTCAGCAAGTCAAAAACCACAGCTGGCCGCCTCCAAAACCTGCAGCCTCGAAAAAGACCATATAACTCTCTAAATTATGTAAACAATAAAAAATATCATAAAACTAGAACCCGCTCACTCGTTCCACCCTTCCCACTCATTTGGGGGGAGGGGGGGCAGGCTATGGCTCGCAAGCCACCCCACTATCAGTTTGATGAAAGATGTAACAGACCAGACTCCCTGAGGGAGTGAGCGAGTCAGGGATACACAAAGGCTCACCCAGAAATTGTCATTTCATTACATTCAATGCTGGTTTTTTGAGGGAAGCCCCTTGTGGCTCCCAGAAACTAACTACCCATGGAGCAGGAAACAAATGGGCATTTACCAGCATGAAGGGAGCACCACATGTTCATGCGGGAGTGGTAATGTTCATTGTCTACATAAACGATCTACCAGCTGGAATACAGAATTACTGGTATATGAACATGTTTGCTGATGACGCTAAGATAATAGGGAAGATAAGAAACTTAAATGATTGTCATGCCCTTCAAGATGACCTGGACAAAATAAGTGTATGGAGCATTACTTGGCAAGTGGAATTTAATTTGAATAAATGCCATGTTATGGAATGTGAAATAGGAGAACATAGACCCCACACAACTTAAAAATTATGTGAAAAGACTTTAAAGAATTCTGATAAAGAAAGAGATCTAGGGGGTTGTTTTAGATAAAGTAGAACAATATCACCTGAGGACCACATAAGGAATATTGTGCAAGGAGCCTATGCTACACTTTCTAACTTTGGAAATGTTTTTAAATACATAGATGGCAAAATACTAAAGAAATTGTTCACAACTTTTGTTAGACCAAATCTGGAATATGCAGTGGTTATGTGGTGCCCATATCTTAAGAAGCACATCAACAAACTGGAAAAGGTGCAAAGACATACAACTAAATGGCTCCCAGAACTGAAGGACAAGAGCTACGAGGAGAGGTTAGAGGCATTAAATATGCAAAGACTAGAAGATAGAAGAAAAAAAACAGCGTTGAATGTAATGAAACGCCATTTTCAGGCTGAGACCCAGAGGCTCCCCAGAGCTATACCGGGCTGATGTGCATATAGTAGACCATGGCAACAGTCAATCGAAGGAGTTTTAGGCTTACCGGGGACCAGAGCCAGAACCTGGCCCCCCTTAAGTGAGGCACGAGGAGCAATGGCCTAAAGACACCCTCGTGTAATTGGAAGCAGTCTTTGTCTGCCATCTACCAGGTCAGGCACCCAGAAAAGTAAGAATTCCAAAACAAACTAATGCTGATCACATTATTTGCAAACTGAAAGCCAAACTAGCTACAGAACTCCCCAATAAAAACCAAGGAAACAAGTAGGACGTCACCACAAATGCCGCGCATTCGTCTGTGCAACCCCCCCCTCCCCGGGAGGGGGACAGGGGGGTCCCAGACCTCCATGCCAGCAACTCTCCTCAATTCAGAGACTGAGCATCAAAAATGCAAAAAAAAAAAAAAAAAAAAAAAAAAAAAAAAAAAAAAAAAAAAAAAAACGCTGACCGTAGGGAGGGAGAGATGCCGGGGAGCCTCTAGGTCTCACCCAGAAAATGGCGTTTCATTACATTCAATGCTGGTTTTCTGTGGAGAGCCCCTTCGGGTCCCCAGAGCTACCTAACCAAAGATAAAGAAAAGGAGGGACTTATCCGGGAGGCGGTCGTCACCTGCTCCTCAACTCGAAGTCGAGACAACTGGCTGCAACCTGCGACCCAAGGCTACACACACCCGAGAAGTGCCAGGAACATTAACGAGATACCATGCGGCCAGGATCCTGTTCGACCTCCAAAAGCCCCGTGCCTGAATGTCAGCCCAGGACATATTCCCCAAAACAGCAGCCAAAGCTGCAAACTTACGAACGTCGTGGGCACGGGGATATACAGCAGGCTGGCTGGACCGAATAATCCTGCAGATGACCTGGGAGATCAGCGCCCTGGAACAGGGAAGAAGGGAAACCGGGTCCACCCACAGCGTGTCACCTGCCACGGAGGCTGTGGCACACAAATAATGGCGAAGAGCCGTAACGGGACACAAAACATGATGCACCCACGGCCGAACCAACCAAGCATCAACAACCCAAGGACCCCTTCTTCACCAGAAAAGGAAAAGGCTGCAAATGAACGAAACGACCACCAGGAGCGAAAGAGCAGAAACCCCTGCGCCGGAGGAGTGCATGAAGCTCCCCGACCCAACCCCCAGAGACCAATGCCAACAAGAAAAGAGCCTTAGAAAAACAGTCCTGAAACGAGGGGGGGGGGGCCACCACAAACTGAGGAGAAGATAGAAAAGAGAGCACCCAGTCCAACAACCAGGACGGCTCAGGCGGTGCATGAGCAGGCCGGAGGTAAAACAATGCCTGAAAAAGCTTGCAGAATGGAGCAGAAGTGACATCCACCCCGAATGCAAGCTGCAGCGGCTCCGCCAGCGCCGCATGATATGAGGCGACAGTATTTGGCATAAGATGATGATCCTGAAACAACCAAGAGAGAAAGGACAAAACAACCCGATCAGAAATCGAAGACAGCCTACAAAGAGACAAAAAATGCCGAAAAGACCACCAGGAAATTTCATACTGCTGTCTAGACGAAACTCACAGGTGGAACACCATCAATGAAGCCACCTGATCACCATACATGTGGTGATACACCCGCGTGAAAAAGACCAGGCACGAAGACTCGAGGAGAAGATTGAACCAGCCACATACCGAACCGGACCGATCTGCTGAAAGAGGTGGAGCCGCGGGAAGACCCTCAGGTTCGGACATCGAGCAAGAAGCGCCTAAAACCAGTGCTGGGCCGGCCACCAAGGAGCTAACAGGAGTTAGCTGCTGACTACTCTCCCCTGGTAAGTCTCCAACCGAGCCAGGATCCGAAGCAACAACCGGACTGGTGGGAAGAGGTGCAGGTAATTCCATCTCAACCACTCCGGCCGAAAGGCATTGACCCTGACGGCCTCGCAGTCTGGGAAGGGTGCCATATAAACTGGAAGACGCCTCGACCACGCCGATGCGACGAGGTCCACCTCTGGGCGCCCGTACATCCAGCAGAGCCTACTGAACAAGTCAGCGTCGACCGTCCATTCCGTGGAAAGGGGAATGAACCGAGACAGGCCGTCCGACAGGATATTTGACACCCCCCTGAACATGAACCACCAGGAGAGTCAAACCCCGAGAACTCAGCAGACGAGTCACCCAAAGCGACCAGCCCCAAAGAACCAAGGACCGCATCGAACCCCCGCGATTCAGGCAATAAAACACCGGGGGAGCAGTCTGAATGGAGCCAGATCGTTGCTCCTCGAGCGACACGAATCATCTGAAGCGAATGCCACACCGCCGCAAACTCCCGCGCTGTGCTGTGAGCTCGACTGAAGGACGGACCCCACCGACCCTGGCCGGCACGATGAGCACATGTCACAAACCCCCAGCCGAGAGACGAGGCATCCGTGAACACATCGAGCGAAGGCTCGGGGAGGCGCTACGGCACAGAACCCCAAAAAACCCACAGAGGAAGCCGGCAACGCAGCAGCCGGTGCAAGGCTACCGGGATCCATATCCATTGGTCACGAGAGCGGCGGAAGGGACGACCCCGAAGAAACCAGAACATCCGCCGAAGCCAGATCCGACCCTTGGTAGACCAGCATGACGTAGTTCAGGCTCCCGCACAGCTGCTCAAACAACCGACGTGTGACCCGGGTGCCCTCCAAAAACAGTCGGAGGCAGGACCGCAGCCGCAACAGCGTTGCAGGAGGCAGAGACGAGGAAGCAATCCGAGAGCCCCACACAAGACCCAGCCATGTCCGAACCTGAGAGGGAACCAAATAGGACTTCCTCAAGTTCACTAAGAACCCAAACCCGTCGAGCTAGGAAAGAACCAAATCCCTGGCGAGCAGACATTCGGACTGGCTGGGAGCCCACACCAACCAGTCATCGAAGTAAGCCAGAACCTGAACCCCTAACAAATGCCATGAGTCACCACGACCCGGGTAAGGCGTGTGAACACTCGAGGTGCCAGATTCAAGCCGAATGGAAGACAACGAAAGCAGAAAGCTTGTCACCCCACGACAAAACCGAGCCAGTCCCTGAACCCCGGATGAATCGGGACATGCCAATACGCGTCCTGGAGGTCCAGAGAGACTATCCAGGCACCCGGTGCCAAAAGCAGCTGGACCTGAGACAGAGTGGTGAGGAGGGGCAAAAGACCCAGGGATTCAGACGAGACAAATCCAGTATGAATCACAGATCAGTACAGTCCCGTTTTGGAACTGAAAACAGATGGGAAACCCACCTGAGGGACATTGTTGTTTCGACCACACCCAAGCGAACCCACTCTAGGATGACCAGACAGAGCACTGGAGAAGAGGCCTCCCTTGCCAGTCCCGATTCCCCCAAAGGAGGAGGAGCGACCCAATGCCACCGCAAGCCAGAGAAAACGACCCGAAATGCCCACGAATAGTGGGACCAGGCGAGAGCAAACAGCGCGAGCCTCACCCCTATTGCCCCATTAATGCCGGGGTGACCTGTGAAAGGGCCGACGACCCCTACGAGAGTCAGACCAACGCTCAGAGCGATCACTGCACCGACCAGACACCAATGGCACCATAGTAGGTGCCAGCCCTGAATCTGGCACTACTGGCTTACGAAGATCGAAGGAACCCCGAGACCTGACAACCCTTCTGGGCAGGACCTTGTTGGTTCCCCTCCGGAGAACCAACAAGTCCGACATAGGCCGGCTACTAGACGAAGTCACTTGCAGAAAATGCACCACCTCAGACTCTGCAAACAGCAACGGACAAAAAGGGGACAAAAATCTAAGAGCCAGGGCCCAAGCCGATTCCAAAGAGTGGATGAGCACTGCCTGTTGACACACGAGACGAGAAGCAAAGAACTGGGACACTGCCTCCTTCAGAATCGCCGCATACAACTTCAACAAGGCAGCCGACGCCTGAGCTGCCGAAGCAAACACACCGGACATCGGTCCAGATCCCAGTTCCTGCACATCTTCGCCGAGCCAGTCCGAAGACAGCTCCAGCAGAGAAAAGAAATGCAAGACCGAAGCCAAATGCCCACGGGCATGCAAATACTCGACCACCAAGGACGCCGAAAGGGAGGGAACCTGTGATTGAAACTGAATCTGACCGACATCACGAGGAAGTACAGGGGCGAACAAACACGCATTGAGGTGCTCAAATTTGCCCCCTAGGTAAACCTGAACAACCGTAGTCAATTCCTGCAAATCAAGTGCACGGGTCCAACAGAACGAATGCCACTCCCCCAACAAAAAGAAAGGGCAGTCCGCCAACCAGGAAGACTCGGCACCTAGTAACGCATCCAGAAAGAAAACGATGAGCCAGACTCGAAAGAAGAAGGATCCATTACCGAGGCGTAATCCGGGTTTCGAAAGAGGTAAGACGCATGGGCTTCCCGTGCCACCTTTGATGTGATGCGGGAAGCGGAAAACCTCTGGAAGGAGGGAACTGAGGAACCCAAAGCATCCCGGAACCGAACCCAGGGAGGAGTTGCACCCATATCAAACTCGTACAGGGAGGGGGATTAGGAAAATCCCTCCCCCTGTAACAACAAGCCCCACGCCGAGAGTACCAACACCCAAGTGGGGTCAAACGGGGCCCAAACTCCCCAAGTCAACTCTTCGCCAGCCCCGGGAACCTCCACGTGAGAACCCGGGGCCGAGCTGTCCTCCAAACACTCTGCCTCTGGAGAAAAGGCAGAGTCCGCTGAAAAAGCCGAGATGAAGGTGGCCCGCTGGCACGGCCCAAAGGCTCCAGCAGGAGAATAGGCTCGAATGCCTCCACCGCCGATCCGGAAGGGGCATTTCCCGAAGTCGCCCGAGACTCACCACCAGGTAAACCCTGCCCCCGACTCTGAAACCCTCAGACGTTTGGGAGCCGGGAGCAGGGAGGGGGGGGGGGAGCAGGATGAACCACAGCAGGGGAAGGACTAGGAGGTGCAGATGAAACCAAAGTTGAGACGACTAACACCCCCAAGTCCGGGTCCCTATAACCAAAGTGGGGCAGCTGCGGGGCATCCGGAAAGGCAACCAACAAAGGCAAAGCAACCAAAGGTTTAGGTTGCGCGTTGCAGCAACCAAAGGTTTAGGTTGCGCGTTGCAGCAACCAAAGGTTTAGGTTGCGCGTTGCAGCAACTAAAGGTTTAGGTTGCACGTTGCAGCAACCTAAACCTTGCATGCAACGCCGAAGCTGCTGGCACCCAAATATCAATCTCATTGGATTGGATTGGAGTACAAACAAAAAACACCATTCGCAGGACTCCGGGTCAAAGGTGTCATTGACCCAACAAGCAGCATGGCGGAGGCAAAGATGGTGAGTGTCACCCTGAGTCAAGGGGACAGAGCAACCTTCAAACTCGCACAAGGCGAGATGGGACTCTGAGGTCTCTTCCATCGGACCACTGAGCCCCCAAGGTGGTTTCCAGGGCCCTTAAGCTGACTGCTAAGGGAAGCCCAAACGAGGTACTGCTAACTGGTTATCCCAGAGCTACCAACCCCTCTAAGCAATGTACAGCCAATGCTGAAGGAACCTCTCATAAAAAAATGGAAACCCATCAACAGCAATAAATGAACATTATAACTTACTCACAGCAAACACCAAAGACACTGGCTCATCCTGAACAGAATAATACCATTGAAACACAGTACGAGCGAGTACGAATAAGTGAAAGATGTACCATTAGCATGACACTTAGGGGGTGTGGACTCATTTACTCACCACCAACTTTGTCTTGTTGACAATGATGGGCTGGTCCCTGGGAGGCAGTGTGGGTGGGCCGGTGGTGGTGGCAAAGTGTGATTTGCACACTACACCTGCTGCTTCACTGTTCTGACAGTCGTGGACACCCCATCCATCAAACTTACATTCAGTCAAGTTCTTCTCTGTGCCAACGCAGAAGAGATTGTCCATCCAGAACCTCTCTGTGGGAATGAGCAAGGAATTTAGTGTAATGGAATACTTTGAGGTGGGTGATTTCAAAGGTGCTACATTTATATAATCAACATGTTCTTTATAGGTTTAGTTTTGTGGAACTATAATATCTGATAATACTGTACTCAGAGTGACTGCTCTAAGACCATTTTGGGCATATTCATAAGACACGCGATATGCCCTGGGCCCCATAACAGCATTATGGGCCCCAGGGCAAACCAGTGTGCTGGGGCCCCTACCACAACCAATTACAGGAATAAAAAGTAAATGGTCGATAATATTAAACATATTTATTTAATTGGTGCTTCAACAAAACTGGTGTTAAAACATTAAAAACATACTGTAGAGCAGCAACTAATCAACATGATAAACATTTGAACACTACACAAGGCTTGAAAAACACAATAATACTTAGTAAGCTACATATTAGATGACATAGTATAAAAAATTACTACGAACTTCTTATTATAACAAGCATTTGTGGCATTTATTTTCAGATAATTGTGCTATTATTGGCTTGAAGTCAATGGTCTTCAGGATGTCATTTTCCATGCACATGAGTGAAAGCCAGTTCAAGTGATGCTGCCCCATTGTGCTACGAAGCAGATTTTTTTATAAATTTCAGTCTTGAAAAAGAACGTTCTCCAGTACAGTTGGTCACCATGATGAACATGAACACATTGGATGCAATTTCAACATTCGGGAATACAGATTTCAAATTGTCCAAAATTAGTTTTCTGTACAGTACAGGGAGTCTCACAATTTTCATCAAGAGCCATATAGTGCTCAAGATTTAAAAGGCCATCATAATTCAGGTCTTTGTGATTCATATTAACCAGATGTGCACACTTTTTCTTTTGTGCATCAGAAGCAATAGTTTTCAATTCACTGATGAAAGAACACAGACTTCCCATCTGTGAATAAGCCTCTGCACGTTTTGTCAGTTTTAAGATTAGTGTGTCCAGAATAGGGAGGAAAAGTTTCCACCTTGAATTTTTCAGTTTTAATGAGAAGTATCTCTTCTGCTGATCCATCATATCTACTAAGGTGCACACTTTGTTTTCATTACCATTTTCTGTGGGGAGCCCCTACGGCTCCCTGGAGCTTATCGGGCTAATGTATGTTATATTAGACCGGGACATTAGCTAAGGAGTTCAGACCTACCAGGGACCAGCGCCAGAACCTGGCCCCTTCAGAGAGGTTTCAGGGAGCAATGGCCCTGGAAAACCCCCTTGTGGTTGGGGTTTTCCTTATCTGCCATCAACTGGGGTTTGCACTCAGAAAGGTAGGCATAACAAAACAAACCCTACATGGTAAAAAACTAAAACAAAAAAACGAACAAAGAGGTAGAAACTCCCTACAATCCCAATGAAATAAGCAAACGAGCAAACATCACACTTTACTGCCGCGCCGATTGTCCTCGCAGCCCTCCCCGCCCCGAGAGGGGGAGGGGGGAGCCCCGGACCTACCGTGCCGGCTGCCTAGCATCAGTTCGGAAGCTAAGCTTCAACCAACGCGAAAAAAACGCCGACCAGTGGGAGGGAGGGTTACCAGGGAGCCTCTGGGGCTCACCCAGAAAATGGCGTTTCATTACATTAACACTGGTTTTCTGTGGGGAGCCCCTACGGCTCCCTGGAACTTCATACCCAAAGAGAAGGAAAAAAAAGGGGTGACCCGGGAAGCGGCTGCCACAAACTCCGCAACGCCAAGCTGAACAACAGGCTGCAACCTGCGACCCAAGGCAACAAGAATGCACAGGAGCAGACTGCGCATAAAGAATGGGCGGCCAAGAACCTGTGCGACCCTTAAATCCCTGCGCCCGAAATGAGCCCTAGACGTCACCAACACATGTTTTGTTATGCCTACCTTCCTGGGTGCAAACCCCGGTCGTTGGCAGATAAGGAAAACCCCAACCACAAGGGGGTTTTCCGGGGTCATTGCTCCCTGAAACCTCTCTAAAGGGGCCAGGTTCTGGCGCTGGTCCCTGGAAGGTCTGAACTCCTTAGCTAATGTCCCGGTCTAATATAACATACATTAGTCCAATAAGCTCCAGGTAGCCTCCGGGGCTCAAGGGGGCGTTTCCATCAAGGGGGCGAGGACGCCAGCTGCCTGGCGATTGGTCGGTGTTGGTCACGTGATGGAGTTGACCAATGGGGGCAGAGCCATAGGGTGTGATGTCAGTAGGGCAGCGGACGCCTGCCGTGTTAAGCGCCGAGGAGCTCAGAGCTTCTCCAGCCGCATTCGAGCACAGACATATGTTAGTGAGCTCTCCTAGTTGTGCCTCCCCTGCCTAGGGGAATTTGTACGGCAACGACGCGAGCTACGAATCACCTAGGGATCCTGTACATGCCGATCTGATCAACGAAGGACCGATCGGCTACCAGAGGACCCCCAGCTACCATCGTGAGGAATCTATGACTTAGTAGCAGAAAAGTTAAGGCTCTGCTCTGTGAAGAGGATGTGAGGTTCCTCTGTAAAGAGGATCTTGTGAGAGTAGGAACTAGATTCGACGAGTGTTACATTGTGCTGGTGAATCTCAATTGGTATTGAAGATTTATGATATCTCTCGGGCATCTGTACTGATCCACTATTTGAGTTAGACTCAAACTGACGACTCTTCCGTTCTTGAGGCTTATACAGTATTACAAATGTCTCCTCACTTTGCCAAGCTGACCAACATCTTTCCAGGTTACCTGTGAGCTATCCTGATTGATCCCATACCCTTGGGGAGGGTATGGGATATTAACTGCAATTAGTGCATATAGGATTAGTGTAGAACTTCTTGGAATGTGGAATTCTTAGGGATAGGTTATGTGGAATTAACAGGCACATCTAATTATCTTGTCACGTGAATCCCCTGCATAGCAGTGGAACTGCCTTTTCTCGTCACCTTCAATGCCTCTGCACTGTTTGTTTATTTTACTGCACAGTGATGTTTATTGTGTACATAAATGATCTACCAGTTGGTATACAGAATTATATGAACATGTTTGCTGATGATGCTAAGATAATAGGAAGGATAAGAAATTTAGATGACTGTCATGCCCTTCAAGAAGACCTGGACAAAATAAGTATATGGAGCACCACTTGGCAAATGGAATTTAATGTTAATAAATGTCATGTTATGGAATGTGGAATAGGAGAACATAGACCCCACACAACCTATATATTATGTGAGAAATCTTTAAAGAATTCTGATAAAGAAAGAGATCTAGGAGTGGTTCTAGATAGAAAACTATCACCTGAGGACCACATAAAGAATATTGTGCAAGGAGCCTATGCTATGCTTTCTAACTTCAGAATTGCATTTAAATACATGGATGGCGATATACTAAAGAAATTGTTCATGACTTTTGTTAGGCCAAAGCTAGAATATGCAGCTGTTGTGTGGTGCCCATATCTTAAGAAGTACATCAACAAACTGGAAAAGGTGCAAAGACATGCTACTAAGTGGCTCCCAGAACTGAAGGGCAAGAGCTACGAGGAGAGGTTAGAAGCATTAAATATGCCAAAACTAGAAGACAGAAGAAAAAGAGGTGATATGATCACTACATACAAAATAGTAACAGGAATTGATAAAATCGACAGGGAAGACTTCCTGAGACCTGGAATTTCAAGAACAAGAGGTCATAGATTTAAACTAGCTAAACACAGATGCCGAAGAAATATAAGAAAATTCACCTTCGCAAATAGAGTGGTAGACGGTTGGAACAAGTTAAGTGAGAAGGTGGTGGAGGCCAAGACCGTCAGTAGTTTCAAAGCGTTATATGACAAAGAGTGCTGGGAAGACGGGACACCACGAGCGTAGCTCTCATCCTGTAACTACACTTAGGTAATTACACTTAGGTAATTACTGGAAGTCTACATCTACACCAGCCCAGATGAGTCATCAGTCCTGCCACCTCTCCGTACCCCCCAGGGCCTGGCACGGTCTGGTACGACTCAAAGGCAAGCCGGGCGCCTCTGCTAACCAGTAGTTTGCCCCCACAAACAAGCAGTTAGCAACCTTCAACTGGCAGTGGTGCAGCTCAATGCAAAGGCACCACCAGCCACAAATGAGCAGTTTGCTAGTTGACCAGATGTCCATCTTGCGTTGACACCGGATGAGTCATCACCGTCGGACTATATAAAGGACACCACTTCCCTGGAGAGTCTATGGGCTCACCATAGCCCGTGTTACTTGGAACTTTTTGTTCCAAGTAGAGAATCTTAAACAACAACAACAACCCTGGAGAGCCACATGGGAGACATCTCCCGTTAGGCAGGGTGCAGTCGCACCTCCACAGATCTCCAGTAACAGCTCTTGATATTAGTAATGGCTCAAAAGGGCCACCACTATGGGCTATTCATGCCCGTGCCACCTTTTGGGTGGCTTAATCTTCATCAATCAATCAATCCTGGAGAGCCAGTCTCTCTCTTACTGCTCTAGGATCACCATGGTCTCTCTCCCCCGTCGTCTGCCTTCAGCCAACACCGTGTGACTGATGCCATAGTGGTATGGTAGCTGTCTTCATTACACCAGTATATCTTTATGCTTCGTATTAGAGTTAAACTTTCATTTACTTATTTGATTTATTATATAATAGCCAAGTATTCTCATGTGTCATTTTTGTTCATTAATATTTCAGTAAATTGTTTTAATTATTTATTGGATGATTTTCATTTGTTTCCACCTGAGACTTACACACTGCAAGGCCAATAGCAGCACTCTTTTTTATTTGTGTGAGGGAGAGACATACCATCTTGGTTCAGTATAGCTGCGATACCTCAACCCGTCACAATCTGCACTGAAACTTCTGAGAATTTAGAGCAATTATATTATGTTTAATATAATTGCTACAATTATATTATGTTTAATATAATTGCTACAATTATATTATGTTTAATATAATTGCTACAATTATATTATGTTTAATATAATTGCTACAATTATATTATGTTTAATATAATTGCTACAATGACTTTGGATTGAATTCCATCTACATGACCTGGAACTTCAAGAACAAGAGGTCATAGATTTAAACTAACTAAACAAAGCTGCCAATCAAATATAAAAATATTCACTTTCACAGAGTGGTAGACGGTTGGAACAATTTAAGTGAGATGGTGAAAGCCAAAACTGTCAGTAGTTTCAAATAATTATAAGACAGAGTGCTGGGAAGATGAGATATCATAAAAATAGCTCTCATTCTGTAACTACAATTAGGTAATTACACCTGGGGCTTTTGAGTCTTTTAGTTTGTCAATGCTCTTCCTGATTGTCACACGTAATGGGAACTGTACTGGATATCACTTAATTTATTCTCTTCACTGCCTTCAAACATTTGTAATTACCTAAGTATAATTACATAAGTGTAGTTAAAGGATGAGAGCTACGCTCGTGGTGTCCCGTCTTCCCAGTACTCTTTGTCATATAATGCTTTGAAACTACTGACGGTTTTGGCCTCCACCACCTTCTCACTTAACTTGTTCCAACCATCTACCACCCTGTTTGGGAAAGTGAGTTTTCTTATATTTCTTCGGCATCTTTCTATAATTAGTTTAAATCTATGACCTCTTGTTCTTGAAGTTCCAGGTCTCAGGAAATCTTCCCTATCAATTTTGTCAATTCCTGTTACTATTTTGTAAGTAGTGATCATATCATCTCTTTTTCTTCTGTCTTCTAGTTTTGGCATATTTAATGCCTCTAACCTCTCCTCGTAGCTCTTGCCCTTCAGTTCTGGGAACCACTTAGTAGCATGTCTTTGCACCTTTTCCAGTTTGTTGATGTGCTTCTTAAGATATGGGCATCACACGACCACTGCATATTCTAGCTTTGGCCTAACAAAAGTCATGAACAATTTCTTTAGTATATCGCCATCCATGTATTTAAAAGCAATTCTAAAGTTAGAAAGCGTAGCATAGGCTCCTCGCACAACATTCTTTATGTGGCCCCTCAGGTGATAGTTTTCTATCTAGAACCACCCCTAGATCTCATTATTTATCAGAATTCTTTAAAGATTTCTCACATAATTTATAGGTTGTGAGGGGTCTATGTTCTCCTATTCCACATTCCATAACATGGCATTTATTCACATTAAGTTCCATTTGCCAAAGTGGTGCTCCATATACTTATTTTGTCCAAGTCTTCTTGAATGGCATGACAATCATCTAAGTTTCTTATCCTTCCTATTATCTTAGCATCATCAACAAACATGTTCATATAATTCTGTATTCCATCTGGTAGATCATTTATGTAGACAATGACCATCACCGGTGCAAGAACTGAACCCTGTGGTACTCCACTTGTGATGTTTCTCCAGTTTAATACATTGCCTCTGATTACTGCCCTCATTTTTCTATCAGTCAGAAAATTTTTCATCCACGTTAGAAGTTTACCAAGTAGAAGAAGTTAGAAGAAAAAGAAATTTGTGTAGGGGATGCGATGTCATCTAAGCCTTCTAGTGCGAACACTGATGTTAAGTATTCATTCGGTATGCATGCTGCCCTTTTATCATCCATTATAATTTGGTTAGTCTCATTTAAGGGTCCTACCAAGTCCTCTGTTTTGGTTTTACTTCTGATGTAGGCATGGAATGACTTACGGTAGGTTTTTTCTTTGTTCTGGGCAAGTTTTCTTTTGTAGTTTCTTTTGGCTAATCTGATTTCCTGGGTGGCTTAGTGCCGTTTTATGTATCTCACAATCAATGATGTTCAGCATGGACTTATACCTTCTCTAAAGGATTCATTTAGTTATCAATGCTCTTTTTACAATTAAACAAATAAATAAATAACCGTATTAGTTATCAAGATACATGTCCCATCCAAACTATATTCTCAGACCTATATAATGCACTCAGGAGTGTGAAAGACTTGGTGTAGTTTAAAATGTTTGCATGAAATACACAAATACATCATTGTGGGTATTTTATCCTATGTTGTTATGTCTGTGATAAAGACATTACCATTACTTAATATTATTAGTATCATAATTAGGCTACCATTATTATAATTATTTTTACTACTACTAACATTTATAACTTCTTTATAAATACTGGGAGCTGACCTTTGACATGGCCGTAGACACCACTGTAGGTGACTTTCTTGAGGCCAGGAAAGCCCAGGGACCTGCACACTATTTCCCCCTCTCGGTCATCCCATTCGTCATCACATATGTTTCCCCACCGACCATCGTGGAAGATCTGCACATTGCCTGTGGAGAACACATTTAGAACACAAATAGCAATTAGAGCATTCTAAGTATTAACAAACTTTTGTGATAGCACCAAGCACATTAGACAACACACAAAGGTACCCCAATGACTGGTGCTTATACTATGAGTCCTGTAACACAATGGCCTACATCTTGGGCTCACAGTCAAGGTTCAATGCCTAGGTAGAACAGAAACAGTTGGCACATTTCCATTCTTCTGATGTGTCTGTTCACCTAACACTAACAGTAACATAGATACCTGGGAGTTGGACAACTGTTTGGGTTGTATTCTGGAGAAGGATATGCAGTTGTCCTGGGGGGGGGGGGGAAGATGTTAATGATGATAAGCCTAAGAACAGACATTATTCATCAAGCAAACCAAGCCAACTATAAACAGCTAAATAACATAAAATTACGAACTACCATTTTCAAAAACACAATGAAACATACACTGTATTGCTCTATCCGTCATAGAAATGTAGGAGATTAGTAAGCTTCAATGTGACTATTGGCCCATAAGTGAGGTGCTTCACCTTCACCTCATCCCTGGCAATACATCCAGCAGCAAACTTCCTGTGGAAGTGCGCTGCCGGATGTATTGCCAGGAATTTGTATTACCAGGGATGTATTGCCAGGTATTTACTTACTTCTTGTAACATATTCAAACTCTGCCTTTGAGAATGTTGACAAGAATAACCTAGATACATCTCTTAGCATCAGGTCTTAATAAAATAGTAAAATTAACTTCCTCCCCTTTTAAATTAACTCTACCTACTACAAGTTAAGTTTATCAGGCAGTCATATGACACAATATTTCTGAAATGGGACTCCAGGCTCCTTACTTCTGTGGAATCTTCTTCAGAAATACAGTACCTGTACTAAATTCTGAATCCATAGTGTTAGTCTTATCGACATCCCCCTCTGTTGACCCTTGCTCTGCCCCGCCTGTCACCTTTACCTTGGTGGGGTTCTGGGAGTTCTATTTCCCAAGCCCAGCTAGGGGCCATGTTTGACACGATAGAGCTTGGTCCAACAGGCTGTTGCTTGGAGCTGCCCGAAGGCCCACATATCTACTACAGCCCTGCAGTCTCTAAGGTCCCCCAATGTCCGATTTTCCCCAGATTTACCTGGTTGGCCTCGGGAAGCCTGCCTATATGTGTATTTTCTAATGTTTAAGGTTTACAAATTGTTTCATCAAAGCCTTCCATTCCTCCTGCAACTCTTTCAATGCCTTATGACCTTCAATCAGTTCCTTCATTATTGCATCCCTATTCTCATTGATTACTTCCTCAACAATCAATAGATCCTTCTTTATTCACAAAACTTGCTTCTTTTTATTTTTCATCAGGTATTTCATCGTCATTCTCATCAATTGCTTCAGCATTATTTTCGAAGCTACTCCAACGTTTCATAAGTTTGTCGTTGCAAGTGTTGCAGTAAATTTGATTACAGGTAGTTATTTTGACCTGGGCCTTACTGCAGTGACAATGGCCACATTGAACCAGTACTTGTTTGAAGTTTACTCTGGCATTATGGTCGGAAAAAGTGAAGGAGATAGTGTGCGATTGTTTCTGGCACCTGACAGTGGATG
This sequence comes from Procambarus clarkii, assembly GCF_040958095.1. NCBI lineage: Eukaryota > Metazoa > Arthropoda > Malacostraca > Decapoda > Cambaridae > Procambarus > Procambarus clarkii. The sequence continues at coordinate 31,456,020 of NC_091171.1, forward strand.
CAGAGTTCTTTGATGTCTGTTCTGTATTTAGAGACGTGTGCTGCCAGTTTGGTGTGTCCCAGCCTTAATCTGGTCATCGTTACATCAATTTTGCTGCTTTTATATCTGACATGTTTCCAAGTTTCCCATTTCTTTTTAATGAACCCATAGTACAAAGATGAGCATGGCATTTTCCATTTCATTATCAAATCTTGGGTGATGGTATCTTTGAAGGCTCCTTTACGTGCAACATGAGGAATTGGACGATGGATAATATATGGCGTGTTGTGCAACGCTTTGGCCAGCTGATCTACAAGTTCATTATGGAGTATAGGGACCCATTGGATAGAGATGTCATAACTGTTCAATCGATGTACATGAAGTTGAAGGCATGGGTAAACAAACTCTGCACGTTATGGAAGAGTACGTAATTGCTTGAATCGTACTCTTGGAGTCACTACAGATTGTATATATATCCCAACTGGTAATGTTGCTAGTACTTGGAGAGTTTGGTATAAGGCATGTAATTCAGTTGTAAAAATAGATAGTTGGTTTGGTAACCGCCATCCCTGCTGAGATACTAGTCTTCTTCTTGATAGTAGGTGCAGTTTGCATGAAGGTTTAACCTCCCGATGACTGCACTAGTACAAATACTTGTCCCCTGGCTCGTTCTTCTTCTTCTTGATAGTAGGTGCAGTTTGCACGAAGGGTTTGTCCTCCCGATGACTGCACCAGTACAGATGTTGGCAGAGGCGTTTACCCGTCTCTTGTTGTGAGACAATGTATACAATAATCAGCTGTTTACACCCCCACTATGGGGGATACTCACCCAAAATATTGTTCTTATTTATTTATGTTCATATTTTTTATATTGTTCGTTGCATTAATAGTATGATTATTCCATTATCAAATTCAACTTAAACAACACAGTACACACTAGTTCACTTAACTGTAAGATACTGTATATGCTCCTTGAACTGTTCACTGGCTCTCCCGAAGGGGACACTGTAGTTGGTTGGTCGGTTAACAAGTCATGTATAAGCTAACAATTCTTGAGCACTACAATCAGTAAATTAATAGTTTACTAACGTTTAAACTGGTCTTGCTCACTTAAATGGCTTTACGAGACTTATAGGCAGCTCTGTATCATAGAGGTATGGAGTTGCATGTTGTATGATTAAGGACCTGCCCGAAACGCTATGCTTGCTAGAGGCTGTACAAGAATGTAAGAACTCTTGTATACATAAAAAAAATGTATCTATGTGTTGTATGTGGGTGCTGAAGTTCAGTCACTTGTCTATGTACAAGCCAAGAAACTTCCCTTCATTTTTATTGGTATTGTTAACATTGCCTATCTGAAGTTGAATCTGATTTGATGATTTACTACTAAATAAAATATAGAAGGTCTTTTCTATGTTTAGTGTAAGTTCGTTGGTTGATGTCCACGAATCCACGAGTGGCCTTTTTTTCAATTCACTTTTTTTTATTTTTTTTTCAGGGATATTCCTGCGCGGGCACTATAAGCCTCTGGCTGGCCCACTAAGTGTTGCTTGTTTCTGTTTTACTTGGGAGGAGTATGAGTATTTATGATTCGTAAGGTCGCTTCAGTAAGATTTTGCCATATTTGTTTAACAACTTCTTCTGCTCTGTTGAATCTTAATGGGTTTGTAACTGTGCACTGTGTTAGATAATGTTCCAGTGGTCTGTCGGGCATTTCTCCACAGTGCTGACATTTCCTCTCATCTTCCGGAACCTGTAAGCCTATTTCCCATGCACATGGGTATCCAAGCCTGAAGCGATGTAAATGTACTTGACAATATTATTTAGTGTGTGGGGGTTGGGGTCAGAATATATGAAGGTAGTATCGTCAGCAAATAGTATAGGTTTAAGATAATTAAAATTCGTCAGCAAATAGTATAGGTTTAAGAAAATTAAAATTCCGTCCATTGCATACAAGAGCGCCTCCCATGCCCTTGCGCCACCCATAGCCCTACTGTTCAACAAATCTGTAGCGAGTAGATTATCCCAATAATATACTCGCTCCAAATGCATTGTTAATATTCCTGTCAACCTTTGGAGACGAATGAGGTGAGGCGTTGCCCGGGCAACACGGTGAGGTGTTGCCCGAGCATATAAGCAGCAGAATAGCAAACATTAACCCACGGGAGACATCTCCCGTCACGCAGGGTGCAGTCGCACCTCCACAGATATCCCGTATCATCTATTGATACTGGTAATGGCTCAAATGGGCCACCACTTACGGGCTATTCATGCCCGTGCCACCTTTTGGGTGGCTTAATCTTCATCAATCAAACATTAACCAGAGTCAACTTTCAAGTGTGGTCTAGAGCAGACACTTGCGAGATACTGTACCGACGCTCAGTGCGCTCAACTCACACCAAAGTATCACCTGTGTACTTCTGTATATTCGACCAAATATATATATAGTATCTTAGTGTCTGTGTTTATTTGTCACCATACTTTATGTAACAATAGAACCGTTACATTGGTGACCCCAGAGAGTTTCGACGATACCCAGCCACGATGGACTACAACATGGACTCTCACTGGACCTCTACTGCTACTGTTTGCTGTGATGGAACACTGCCAACACCCTCGCCACAGCTATGATTTTCATCGCGTCCATCTCTGCATTTTCATCTACTACGGCTTGCTGCTCCACGTTACTCACTGCTCACTGTCAGCTATCGTTACTCACTCATCTGACAGCCTCATCAATGATTACATCATGTTGGATCTACAGCTTGTCCTGCCGACTCTCCGTCGCTGCCAGGGCACTGCTTGTCCTACGCCCACGACAGCTGCTCTGTCATCAGATTCATCTACACGTTCACTGCATTTTGATACTCGGCCGACTCAAGCCCTTTGCGCAGTACAGGACTTACAGCTTGCGTTTCCGACTCTTCGTCAGCTCAAGCAGTGATTCCCTCGTTGTCCTAACTACGTGCCTACATTACCTCCTAATGTCCTGGTGCCCAAGCCCATCCGCCCCGGATCTAAATGCATCACCAGCGACCCAAGGACGCAACAATTATGCACATTCTTCTCTCCTGCTACACCGAGCTTGTCCACACACTGCCTACATCTTTTGGTACCAGACTACAATTTCCACAGTCAACAATGTAGTACTCGGCGTGTACAGTCCTAATCAACCCAAGACGCTACAGCTTCGACACAGAGCAGACAGCAGACTACGACCGCATCGAGCCGCCACGCTCTCGCTCCCCGAGTTCAGACACTCACAATTCTCAATCGAGCCGCCACGCTATCCCACATAGAGCTCCACGACTCCGGCCTCACTCAGCTCTCTGCTCTGCTCCAGGCTTCGTCTCAAACGTCTGCGACACTGCTAAATCCAGAGACACATCCGCCGACTACGCAGTTCACTTTTTCGACCACAGTTACCAGCAGCACCGCCACCTACGACAACGGACGATCCTGTACGACCTCCCACCCTACAACCCCAGTTACCAGCCGCACCACAACCTGATCCTACGACGACGGACGATCCTGTGCGACCTCCCACTCTACGACCCCAGTTAGATGACATCAGCAAAGAGGAGGAAGTTAACTTTGATGGTTATGTAACGCGAGCAGGGCGTACAATTCACCGACCAGCTAAGTTCCTTGATCAAGTATTTTTCCTTTCATCCCCTGGGAGGGGGAGTTCTGTAGCGAGTAGATTATCCCAATAATATACTCGCTCCAAATGCATTGTTAATATTCCTGTCAACCTTTGGAGATGAATGAGGTGAGGCGTTGCCCGGGCAACACGGTGAGGTGTTGCCCGAGCATATAAGCAGCAGAATAGCAAACATTAACCAGAGTCAACTTTCAAGTGTGGTCTAGAGCAGACACTTGCGAGATACTGTACCGACGCTCAGTGCGCTCAACTCACACCAAAGTATCACCTGTGTACTTCTGTATATTCGACCAAATATATATATAGTATCTTAGTGTCTGTGTTTATTTGTCACCATACTTTATGTAACAATAGAACCGTTACAAATCTAGTGTCACACCTTCCCTGATATCCTTAAAAATGCAAGAGTAACGCCAGTCCATAAAGGAGGCAATCCGGCGGACATAAACAATTATAGACCAATATCAAACCTACCCATTCTATCAAAAATATTTGAAAAAATTATCTACAAACAGCTCTATTCCTACCTCGTAAAATTCGACCCCTGCCAGTTTGGCTTCCGGTCCCAAAAGAGCACCAATGATGCAATCATTAGTCTCCTTGATGTAATCTACTCAGCCCTTGACAAAAATGAGTTTCCGATTGGACTCTTCATTGACCTAAGAAAAGCCTTTGATACTGTTCATCACAACTACCTCTTACTTAAACTCCAGCATTATGGAATCCGAGGCCTTGCCCTGGACTACATCCGATCCTATCTTAGTGACAGACACCAATGTGTAACCATCAACGATACAACCTCTTCCAATCTACCAATAGCCGTTGGAGTGCCACAGGGCAGCATCTTAGGACCTCTTCTATTTCTTATAAATATCAATGATCTGCCTAATATCTATAATATTCTTAAACCTATATTGTTTGCTGACGATACTACCCTCATCTATTCAGACCCCAACCCACATACACTAAATAATGTTGTGAATAATGAATTAAAAAAAGTTCACTTATGGATGTCAACCAACAAACTAACACTAAACATAGAAAAGACCTACTACATGTTATTTGGAAGCAAATCATCGAATGCAATTCAACTACAGATAGACAACATTAACATCAGTAATAAAAATGATGGAAAGTTTCTTGGCCTATTCCTAGACAAGAGACTCAACTTCAGCACCCACATTCAACACATAACTAAGAAAGTCTCTAAAACAGTTGGTATACTCTCCAAAATAAGATATTATGTTCCTAACTCTGCTCTCCTCTCACTATATTATGCACTAATCTATCCCTATCTTAATTGTGGTATCTGTGCATGGGGGTCTACCTCTGCAAACCACCTTAAGCCCATCATCACCCAGCAAAAATCTGCTATCAGAATAATAACAAACTCTGCTGTCAGACAACATTCGGCTCCCTTGTTTAAATCCCTTAACTTGCTAAATATTAACTCCCTCCACACATTCTCTTGTGTCAACTACATTTACAAAACCCTGTTCTTAAATGCAAACCATGCTCTGAAACTCTCCCTGGACAGATGTAATAGGACCCATTATCACCACACCAGAAATAAATATCTCTTTGATATCCCCAGGGTCAAACTTAATCTGTGTAAACACTCTATGCAAATTAAGGGACCTAGTCTATGGAACTCACTCCCTAGTGAATTGAAAAGCTGTCAAACGTTTGCCTCATTTAAAAACAAAAACAAAAAGTACCTAATTTCATCTTCGTAGTTTCCTACACTGAGCTTTAAATTTGCTCTGTATCTAGTGTTACCCAGTTTCCCAATTTTTATGTACTTAATCCAAACAACTTAATCATTGTGTTCATTGCTGTCTTCTTTTATGTGCTAGCCATATGCTGTATTGTGCCTATTATTTTAGTTAAACTACTGTGGAAAATGTTAGAGGGGCTGGTCCCAAACCTGCACACAGAAATAACATCACATGAGACCAGAAGACATGGCAGGATGTGCAGAATACCCCCGTTGAAAAACAGAGGTGCAACTGGTACTCTGAGAGAACTCTATCAACATGAGAAGTCCGAGACTGTTCAACACGCTTCCGCTACACATAAGGGGTATAACTGGCCGACCCCTCACAGTGTTCAAGAGAGAACTGGATAAGCACCTCCAAAGGATACCTGATCAACCAGGCTGTGACTCATACGTCAGGCTGCGAGCAGCCGCGTCCAACAGCCTGGTTGATCAGTCCAGCAACCAGGAGGCCTGGTCGACGACCGGGCCGCGGGGACGCTAAGCCCCGGAAGCACCTCAAGGTAACCTCAAGGTAACCATTCAAGCTGGTTGCAATCAATCTGAGCTACCTATGTGCTTTAATATACCTACAATTTTCTTTCAGCTTTTATTTTTTTCTTGCTATGTAACTTTTATCATTTTTATAAATTTTTCAAGTATTTACCTACTTAAAATTTTCTTAGATTAAGGAGCTTTCCGAAACACTGCGCGTACTAGTGGCTTTACAAGAATGTAATTACTATGCTATGTATCCTCACAATCCCAATGTACCCTCTTGTATATATATAAATAAATAAATAAATAAATAAATAAATAAATAAATAAAAGAATGTTAGAAACATTTGGCAAATCATTGATGCGTATAAGAAATAGGAGAGCTCCCAAGATACTGCCCTGTAGCACCCCTACTGTCAATGGTAGAGTGGGGGGAGAATATGCTATTGATGACTACATATTGGTGTCTGTCACTGAAATAGGAACGGATAGCCTCGAATACCATAGGTGTGAAGTTTAATCTTTTGGCAGTTACTTGCTTAGTGAGGAAAGGACAGTGTGTGTTGTAGAGGCTTCAGTTTTGGAGAGAAAGATGTCGACTAATGAATTTATATCCTGTGTATTGTTGAGTTCAGATTCCCAGTTTATATTGTGAAGTGCATTTATGAGGTTCCCTATTGCTGGTTAGCTGTGTAGTCTAAAGTTAAGTTTATCTGTAACTGAGGGTGTTATGTCCATGGTTGCTGAGAGGATGGTAGGATAGTGATCGGTTGTTCTGGCAGTGATTATAACAGAGACAAGGGGGGGGGGCTGTTATATTAGTCCATATGTGGTCCAGGGTTGTAGCAGATGTTTGAGTAATTCTTGTGGGCTTGGTGATTGTGGGGATTAGCATACAGGAGTTTATGCTATTTAGGAAGTATTCGACTTGGGGGCTTGTTGACAGAGGTCAATGTTGAAGTCGCCTCCTAGGATGATGTGATTTTTGTTGAGTTTGTTGTTTATGATTACGTTCCTTATATTATCTGAGAATGTAGTTGTATTAGTATTGGGAAATCTACAAATAGGTCCAGTAGTTATTGATGATTTAAGGGATTTGACCGAGAATTGAGCAAAGGATATTCACAGCAGTCGTCTCTATTGCTAATAACACTTGTCCAATTTAATTTATCTTGATAGTTATTCCTCCTCGTTTTTTTGTCAGGCCTGCAGTTGTGAATGGCTTTATATCTGGCTAAGTTGTATAGTTGGGTATGGTCTTTACTTATCCGTGTCTCTGTTACGATAATGAAAGATAGTTTAGAGCCCAGCGCATTGATGTCATGAAAATGTTTACCAAGTGATCTGACATTTTAGTTGAATACTGACAGATTAGTGTTATTTTGGAGTTTATTTTTTTATAAGGTTTGCCGTGTAGTAACTGCAATGGTGATGATCAATGTGCTAATTATTGTAGATATGTGATAGCAAATTTAATTCAGGGTCAGTGGTAGTTTGCACAGAGTAAGAATGGAGAAGACTTTAAGGATATGTAAGACTTTAATCCTATTCTGTAAGAGAATTACAGAGATCAATTAATCTCTAATTACAAAGATTATATAGTTGTGTAGATCAAGAGTCATCTTACATCTATACAGCCATCAAATTCAAATTCAAAATCTTACAGAATGGTTGATCATACATACACGGAACAAGAAAAACACGAGATGTAAGTCTTGTCTTAGAAGTATGTCCGGTTTAGGGGTGCGGGGAAGGTGGCGACGCCCACTGCTCCGTGACTGTGGGCGGGAGTACACACGAGCGGCGAAGGGACACTTGTAATATGTGAGCAGCTGTGATACTTTCTGCAGGAATGTGGGGAGGTGTGGGTGTATGAGGAAGAGGGGCGGGGGTGAGTGAATGGCTTGGTGCGGGAGAGTGACGCCCAGCACAGGATAATTACAGCCACGAGAGAAGGAGCAGAGGAACAGTGGACAGTGGAACAGAAGCAGACATGAGGAGCTAAAGTGTAGAGCAAACATGAGCAGCAAGCAGCTGCATGTGGAGGTGAAGGTCAGTGGAGACACTAGACAGATAACCTTACCAGCGATGTGGTGGTGGCGTTCCATGCTGCACGTCCCCCATCTCAAGGCCCCGCTAGCTCCACTAGTTACCTCATATAATATAATAAACTAACAGGTTCACAGGAAAGTACTCGGAGATGTCACGGACCAGTAACGTTTGGTTCGTTAAAACCATCGGCGTTATATGGAATGGTCTTCCCATAAGCAGGGACATGAAGTCTCTTTTAGGCCCTTAGGCCAACTTAACTGACCCTGTAGTGAGTATATTGTTTGTACTCGCTGTTATGGCATTAAGATAATGAGAGATTGTAGTGAGTATATTGTTTGTACTCGCTACAACCCTGAATGCAACCCACAACAGTTGACTAATTCCCGGGTACCTGTTTACTGAAAGAGGCATCAGATTAAAAGGAAAAGACAGTAGTTGCACAAATGAGGGGTAGTACAGTCGAGTTCGTTCTCGACTCACAATCCCAACCTGTCCTCGACTCAAGTCCATTACATCCAGCGGTCGACCCCCACAGACGACCCGATACACAGGATGGTCATAGTGTTCATTTTAGGGTAGTTATACTTGCCTTAATGACTTGCAGTGCGGGCGGGGAGGGAGGGAGGAGGAGGAGGGCCTCACTAACCTCACATTAAGATTACATCTCCAGAGATGCCCGGAGTAAACACTGACATTCCCCAGGGGGGGGGGGGACACTACCTCCGGGGCGTCCACGCTGGGGACCTCCAATACACTGAGGCGTCCTCCCCAGGGCCACACACTGGGGCGTCCTCCCCAGGGCCACACACTGGGGCGTCCTCCCCAGGGCCACACACTGGGGCGTCCTCCCCAGGGCCACACACTGGGGCGTCCTCCCCAGGGCCACACACTGGGGTGTCCTCCCCAGGGCCACACACTGGGGCGTCCTCCCCAGGGCCACACACTGGGGCGTCCTCCCCAGGGCCACACACTGGGGCGTCCTCCCCAGGGCCACACACTGGGGCGTCCTCCCCAGGGCCACACACTGGGGCGTCCTCCCCAGGGCCACACACTAAGACTGGTGCCAACAGTGTGGGTGAAGGGAGGACTGGTGCCAACAGTGTGGGTGAAGGGAGGACTGGTGCCAACAGTGTGGGTGAAGGGAGGACTGGTGCCAACAGTGTGGGTGAAGGGAGGACTGGTGCCAACAGTGTGGGTGAAGGGAGGACTGGTGCCAACAGTGTGGGTGAAGGGAGGACTGGTGCCAACAGTGTGAACAGTGTGGGGGAAGGGAGGACTGGTGCCAACAGTGTGGGTGAAGGGAGGACTGGTGCCAACAGTGTGGGTGAAGGGAGGACTGGTGCCAACAGTGTGGGTGAAGGGAGGACTGGTGCCAACAGTGTGGGTGAAGGGAGGACTGGTGCCAACAGTGTGGGTGAAGGGAGGACTGGTGCCAACAGTGTGGGTGAAGGGAGGACTGGTGCCAACAGTGTGGGGGAAGGGAGGACTGGTGCCAACAGTGTGGGTGAAGGGAGGACTGGTGCCAACAGTGTGGGTGAAGGGAAGACTGGTGCCAACAGTGTGGGTGAAGGGAGGACTGGTGCCAACAGTGTGGGTGAAGGGAGGACTGGTGCCAACAGTGTGGGTGAAGGGAGGACTGGTGCCAACAGTGTGGGTGAAGGGAGGACTGGTGCCAACAGTGTGGGGGAAGGGAGGACTGGTGCCAACAGTGTGGGTGAAGGGAGGACTGGTGCCAACAGTGTGGGTGAAGGGAGGACTGGTGCCAACAGTGTGGGTGAAGGGAGGACTGGTGCCAACAGTGTGGGTGAAGGGAGGACTGGTGCCAACAGTGTGGGTGAAGGGAGGACTGGTGCCAACAGTGTGGGTGAAGGGAGGACTGGTGCCAACAGTGTGGGTGAAGGGCAAGGGGGGAGGACTAGTACTCACAGTGTGGTGAGGGTGTGGGGGGGGGACGTGTTCCAAGAGTGTGACCCATAATGGGTGTCCTGATAAGAGTGATGTCACCCTTCACTGGCCACAACTACTTTCTCTCTTTGTACCCATATTACGTGTGCTGGGATAAAACTCCAGCTCCTGGAGCCCTCTTTTGATACCATCTGTGTGGTATGTCATAGTCGCTGTGTGTCGCCCGCACTTACTACTGTTGTCGTAGTTATGATAATAATATTAATAATTATTATTATTATTATTGTAACAATAATTTATTCACAAGAAGGTATAATGGGTTGTGAGATTACATAAGGCTGGTATTTTTACATTTGTGCAAAGCTACTAACACTCATGGCGTTTCGGACAGGTCTTTAATCTAACATATCAGGTAAGATGAAAGGGTACACTGAAGCAGGGGTTTTATATCAACAAATAAATACAACATAAATTGAGAGCAGTGATTACACTGGTAAGGATATATGTCTTAAGTACTAATATTGGGGAAGTGGGTAGTACAAGATTATTTAGTACAAGTCTGAGTTTGAAGCACAAAGTGGGAACTATGAGAATGAAATTAAGTACTTTTTTTTTACTTTTGAACAGGGCATGGGTTGGATAATGTTGTAATTCATCAGGGAGAGTTCCAAAGACTGAGCCCTTTTACTTGCATGGAGTGTTTGCTCAGATTTAGTCTGACTGTTCGATATCAAAGAGATATTTATTTCTAGTGTGGTGCTCATGGGTTCCATTACACGTATTAAGGAAAAGTTTCAGTTCAAGATTAGCATTTGGGAACAAGGTTTTGAACATATAAATAGCACATAAGAATGTGTGGAGTGAGTGTATGTTTAGCATGTTAAGGGACTTAAATAGCGGGGCTGTGTGTTGTCTGAAGACAGAGTTTGTTATAATTCTGATAGCAGATTTTTGCTGAGTGTTGATAAGCTTGAGGTATTTTGCAGTGGTTGAAGCCAATGTACAGATACCGTATGTAAGATAGGGATCTTATCTTGAGGTTATCTTGAGATGATTTCGGGGCTTTAGTGTCCCTGCGGCCCGGTCCTCGACCAGGCCTCCACCCCCAGGAAGCAGCCCGTGACAACTGACTAACACCCAGGTACCTATTTTACTGCTAGGTAACAGGGGCATAGGGTGAAAGAAACTCTGCCCATTGTTTCTCGCCGGCGCCCGGGATTGAACCCGGGACCACAGGATCACAAGTCCAGCGTGCTGTCCGCTCGGCCGACCGGCTCCCTAAGCCTAACACTGGCTGCCTGTCCCCCGACACAATGAATTATTATTATTATTATTATTATTATTATTATTATTATTATTATTATTATTATTATCATTATTATTATTATTATTATTATTATTATTAAACGCACAATTAAATTTTTTTGCCGTACTAAGTAAATTTGTATTTGCTCATATGTTTTTAAGTTAATATTAGTTATAATTTCTTAAGTTTATATGACAAATTTAATATCAGAAAATTTTAATTGTTTAAATATTAGTTCTAAAACGTTTAGGTAAATTAATAAACTTGTTCTAACTACTATAGATCTTAAGGCAGTCATTTATCTACCTAAAAGGTCTTTTAACAAGACTGATTGAAATGCAAAAAATGTGAACATTTAAGTGCACTTATGCCTCCTCCCCCACTCACGATCCGCATCTTAATTATTATTCCCATGAAAATACATTTATTTGGTTTAGTACAACTATACCAATGAATTATTGTGCATTAGAACGTGGGTTGTGGAATCTTCATTCGGCGATTTTCTTTTAGTATATTGTTTCTTATTTCAATCATATATATTTTCAGGAATTCGTACATATTGCGAACAAACGTAAATATACAAAACAGTATCAGATACTAGGCTTCACCGCGGTGATCTTCAACGGCATTGAGAAGCTACAATACGTTTCGTGCAATGTGATAAATCTCTACAACATTCATACAACACAGCATCCACAACATATTAAATAAGCATCATTACTATGTGTCTTAGATACTACATAGGTTGTTATACCTTATGTCTATACCTTCAAGAGGAACCATGTGTACTATGAATATGTTTAATTGTCTTAATCATTTATATATATATATATATACTGGCGAAGAAGAGTTAGCAGGCACGATTGTTATTACTTTCTCCCTACTGGATGTACCCATCTAAACTACTGTACTGTTCATCGCCAAAATAGAGCTTGTAATAATGGGCGCTGGCAACCACGTGCTGCCAGGTGGGTACCCTCTCACACGGTGGGAGCCGGACACCACGTGCTGCCAGGCGGGTACCCTCTCACACGGTGGGAGCCGGACACCACGTGCTGCCAGGTGGGTAACCTCTCACACGGTGGGAGCCGGACACCACGTGCTGCCAGGTGGGTACCCTCTCACACGGTGGGAGCCGGACACCACGTGCTGCCAGGTGGGTACCCTCTCACACGGTGGGAGCCGGACACCACGTGCTGCCAGGCGGGTACCCTCTCACACGGTGGGAGCCGGACACCACGTGCTGCCAGGTGGGTAATCTCTCACACGGTGGGAGCCGGACACCACGTGCTGCCAGGTGGGTACCCTCTCACACGGTGGGAGCCGGACACCACGTGCTGCCAGGTGGGTACCCTCTCACACGGTGGGAGCCGGACACCACGTGCTGCCAGGTGGGTAATCTCTCACACGGTGGGAGCCGGACACCACGTGCTGCCAGGTGGGTAATCTCTCACACGGTGGGAGCCGGACACCACGTGCTGCCAGGTGGGTAATCTCTCACACGGTGGGAGCCGGACACCACGTGCTGCCAGGTGGGTAATCTATCACACGGTGGGAGCCGGACACCACGTGCTGCCAGGTGGGTAATCTCTCACACGGTGGGAGCCGGACACCACGTGCTGCCAGGTGGGTAATCTCTCACACGGTGGGAGCCGGACACCACGTGCTGCCAGGTGGGTAATCTCTCACACGGTGGGAGCCGGACACCACGTGCTGCCAGGTGGGTAATCTCTCACACGGTGGGAGCCGGACACCACGTGCTGCCAGGTGGGTAATCTCTCACACGGTGGGAGCCGGACACCACGTGCTGCCAGGTGGGTAATCTCTCACACGGTGGGAGCCGGACAACACGTGCTGCCAGGTGGGTAATCTCTCACACGGTGGGAGCCGGACACCACGTGCTGCCAGGTGGGTAATCTCTCACACGGTGGGAGCCGGACACCACGTGCTGCCAGGTGGGTAATCTCTCACACGGTGGGAGCCGGACACCACGTGCTGCCAGGTGGGTAACCTCTCACACGGTGGGAGCCGGACACCACGTGCTGCCAGGTGGGTAACCTCTCACACGGTGGGAGCCGGACACCACGTGCTGCCAGGTGGGTAATCTCTCACACGGTGGGAGCCGGACACCACGTGCTGCCAGGTGGGTAACCTCTCACACGGTGGGAGCCGGACACCACGTGCTGCCAGGTGGGTAACCTCTCACACGGTGGGAGCCGGACACCACGTGCTGCCAGGTGGGTAATCTCTCACACGGTGGGAGCCGGACACCACGTGCTGCCAGGTGGGTAACCTCTCACACGGTGGGAGCCGGACACCACGTGCTGCCAGGTGGGTAACCTCTCACACGGTGGGAGCCGGACACCACGTGCTGCCAGGTGGGTAATCTCTCACACGGTGGGAGCCGGACAACACGTGCTGCCAGGTGGGTAATCTCTCACACGGTGGGAGCCGGACACCACGTGCTGCCAGGTGGGTAATCTCTCACACGGTGGGAGCCGGACACCACGTGCTGCCAGGTGGGTAATCTCTCACACGGTGGGAGCCGGACACCACGTGCTGCCAGGTGGGTAACCTCTCACACGGTGGGAGCCGGACACCACGTGCTGCCAGGTGGGTAACCTCTCACACGGTGGGAGCCGGACACCACGTGCTGCCAGGTGGGTAACCTCTCACACGGTGGGAGCCGGACACCACGTGCTGCCAGGTGGGTAATCTCTCACACGGTGGGAGCCGGACACCACGTGCTGCCAGGTGGGTAATCTCTCACACGGTGGGAGCCGGACACCACGTGCTGCCAGGTGGGTAATCTCTCACACGGTGGGAGCCGGACACCACGTGCTGCCAGGTGGGTAACCAATCACACGGTGGGAGCCGGACACCACGTGCTGCCAGGTGGGTAACCAATCACACGGTGGGAGCCGGACACCACGTGCTGCCAGGTGGGTAACCAATCACACGGTGGGAGCCGGACACCACGTGCTGCCAGGTGGGTAATCTCTCACACGGTGGGAGCCGGACACCACGTGCTGCCAGGTGGGTAATCTCTCACACGGTGGGAGCCGGACACCACGTGCTGCCAGGTGGGTAATCTCTCACACGGTGGGAGCCGGACACCACGTGCTGCCAGGTGGGTAACCAATCACACGGTGGGAGCCGGACACCACGTGCTGAATAAAATAGCATATCCTCTGAAGAAGTCATACAATTTTATACGTATAGCCTCATCTTAAGCATGCTCTATAGTTTTTCTTGTGTAGTATTTAGTCCTGAGATTTACTAATTTCCTGCATCTTATCCACACAGAGACCTGTGGCGCTGTATCCTGGTGATGCCCCAGATAGCTACCTGTCTCCCGCCTCTCAACTCTCCAATATAAACTTCCGTTTACATTAGTTATATATATGTTATATATATATTATATATATATTTATATATATATACATTATATATTTATATATTATTTTATATATTATAAAATAAACAGGAGTGTCTTTACTGGTCTTATTTTGTAAGATCCAGAAACTATTTTCTTTGCATTTAATACATATTTTGCAAACGGCTCTTGGGAATATGTGGGTAGTGAGCAAGTACAATGTGTGCCAAGTTGGGTGTGTTGCTTGGTGTGTTGCTTGGTGTGTTGCTTGGTGTGTTGCTTGGTGTGTTGCTTGGTGTGTTGCTTGGGTGTGTTGCTTGGTGTGTTGCTTGGTGTGTTGCTTGGTGTGTTGCTTGGTGTGTTTCTTGGTGTGTTTCTTGGTGTGTTGCTTGGTGTGTTGCTTGGTGTGTTGCTTGGTGTGTTGCTTGGGTGTGTTGCTTGGTGTGTTGCTTGGTGTGTTGCTTGGTGTGTTGCTTGGTGTGTTGCTTGGTGTGTTGCTTGGTGTGTTGCTTGGTGTGTTGCTTGGGTGTGTTGCTTGGTGTGTTGCTTGGTGTGTTGCTTGGTGTGTTGCTTGGTGTGTTTCTTGGTGTGTTTCTTGGTGTGTTGCTTGGTGTGTTGCTTGGTGTGTTGCTTGGTGTGTTGCTTGGGTGTGTTGCTTGGTGTGTTGCTTGGTGTGTTGCTTGGTGTGTTGCTTGGTGTGTTGCTTGGTGTGTTGCTTGGTGTGTTGCTTGGTGTGTTGCTTGGTGTGTTGCTTGGGTGTGTTGCTTGGTGTGTTGCTTGGTGTGTTGCTTGGGTGTGTTGCTTGGTGTGTTGCTTGGTGTGTTGCTTGGGTGTGTTGCTTGGTGTGTTGCTTGGGTGTGTTGCTTGGTGTGTTGCTTGGTGTGTTGCTTGGTGTGTTGCTTGGTGTGTTGCTTGGGTGTGTTGCTTGGTGTGTTGCTTGGTGTGTTGCTTGGTGTGTTGCTTGGGTGTGTTGCTTGGTGTGTTGCTTGGTGTGTTGCTTGGGTGTGTTGCTTGGTGTGTTGCTTGGTGTGTTGCTTGGGTGTGTTGCTTGGGTGTGTTGCTTGGTGTGTTGCTTGGGTGTGTTGCTTGGTGTGTTGCTTGGTGTGTTGCTTGGTGTGTTGCTTGGTGTGTTGCTTGGGTGTGTTGCTTGGTGTGTTGCTTGGTGTGTTGCTTGGTGTGTTGCTTGGTGTGTTGCTTGGGTGTGTTGCTTGGTGTGTTGCTTGGTGTGTTGCTTGGTGTGTTGCTTGGTGTGTTGCTTGGGTGTGTTGCTTGGTGTGTTGCTTGGTGTGTTGCTTGGTGTGTTGCTTGGTGTGTTGCTTGGGTGTGTTGCTTGGTGTGTTGCTTGGTGTGTTGCTTGGTGTGTTGCTTGGGTGTGTTGCTTGGTGTGTTGCTTGGTGTGTTGCTTGGTGTGTTGCTTGGTGTGTTGCTTGGGTGTGTTGCTTGGTGTGTTGCTTGGTGTGTTGCTTGGTGTGTTGCTTGGTGTGTTGCTTGGTGTGTTACCATCACCTCACCACCCTGGACGTGGCTGTGGTCGGAGCTACACCAACACTGGTCGGGGCTACACCAACACTGGTCGGGGCTACACCAACACTGGTCGGGGCTGTACCAACACTGGTCGGGGCTACACCAACACTGGTCGGGGCTACACCAACACTGGTCGGGGCTACACCAACACTGGTCGGGGCTACACCAACACTGGTCGGGGCTACACCAACACTGGTCGGGGCTACACCAACACTGGTCGGGGCTACACCAACACTGGTCGGGGCTACACCAACACTGGTCGGGGCTACACCAACACTGGTCGGGGCTACACCATCACTGGTCGGGGCTACACCAACACTGGTCGGGGCTACACCATCACTGGTCGGGGCTACACCAACACTGGTCGGGGCTGTACCAACACTGGTCGGGGCTACACCAACACTGGTCGGGGCTACACCAACACTGGTCGGGGCTACACCAACACTGGTCGGGGCTACACCAACACTGGTCGGGGCTACACCAACACTGGTCGGGGCTACACCATCACTGGTCGGGGCTACACCATCACTGGTCGGGGCTACACCATCACTGGTCGGGGCTGTACCATCACTGGTCGGGGCTGTACCATCACTGGTCGGGGCTGTACCAACACTGGTCGGGGCTGTACCAACACTGGTCGGGGCTACACCAACACTGGTCGGGGCTACACCAACACTGGTCGGGGCTACACCAACACTGGTCGGGGCTACACCAACACTGGTCGGGGCTACACCAACACTGGTCGGGGCTACACCAACACTGGTCGGGGCTACACCAACACTGGTCGGGGCTACACCAACACTGGTCGGGGCTACACCAACACTGGTCGGGGCTACACCAACACTGGTCGGGGCTACACCAACACTGGTCGGGGCTACACCTAGATAAGATAATGACACCTACGCTAGATAATGCTCGGCCACCAGCCGGTAGTCCGTGCTGGACCTTCTCACCCCAGTGTTTACATCTGGTATGTGTTAGTTGATGGCGGTAATAGTCCTGACTCACGCTCCCGGAGCCCAGGGACCATATATGGAGGACCCCTGGTGCTCTGTCTGCTACCTTAACCTCTCCCCTGGTGCTCTGCTTGCTACCTTAACCTCTCCCCTGGTGCTCTGCCTGCTCCCTTAACCTCTCCCCCTGGTGCTCTGCCTGCTACCTTAACCTCTCCCCTGGTGCTCTGCTTGCTACCTTAACCTCTCCCCTGGTGCTCTGCCTGCTACCTTAACCTCTCCCCTGGTGCTCTGCTTGCTACCTTAACCTCTCCCCTGGTGCTCTGCCTGCTCCCTTAACCTCTCCCCCTGGTGCTCTGCCTGCTACCTTAACCTCTCCCCTGGTGCTCTGCTTGCTACCTTAACCTCTCCCCTGGTGCTCTGCCTGCTACCTTAACCTCTCCCCTGGTGCTCTGCTTGCTACCTTAACCTCTCCCCTGGTGCTCTGCCTGCTACCTTAACCTCTCCCCTGGTGCTCTGCTTGCTACCTTAACCTCTCCCCTGGTGCTCTGCCTGCTCCCTTAACCTCTCCCCTGGTGCTCTGCTTGCTACCTTAACCTCTCCCCCTGGTGCTCTGCCTGCTACCTTAACCTCTCCCCTGGTGCTCTGCTTGCTACCTTAACCTCTCCCCTGGTGCTCTGCCTGCTACCTTAACCTCTCCCCTGGTGCTCTGCTTGCTACCTTAACCTCTCCCCTGGTGCTCTGCCTGCTACCTTAACCTCTCCCCTGGTGCTCTGCTTGCTACCTTAACCTCTCCCCTGGTGCTCTGCCTGCTCCCTTAACCTCTCCCCTGGTGCTCTGCCTGCTCCCTTAACCTCTCCCCTGGTGCTCTGCCTGCTACCTTAACCTCTCCCCTGGTGCTCTGCTTGCTACCTTAACCTCTCCCCTGGTGCTCTGCCTGCTCCCTTAACCTCTCCCCTGGTGCTCTGCCTGCTACCTTAACCTCTCCCCTGGTGCTCTGCTTGCTACCTTAACCTCTCCCCTGGTGCTCTGCTTGCTACCTTAACCTCTCCCCTGGTGCTCTGCCTGCTCCCTTAACCTCTCCCCTGGTGCTCTGCCTGCTACCTTAACCTCTCCCCTGGTGCTCTGCCTGCTACCTTAACCTCTCCCCTGGTGCTCTGCTTGCTACCTTAACCTCTCCCCTGGTGCTCTGCCTGCTACCTTAACCTCTCCCCTGGTGCTCTGCCTGCTCCCTTAACCTCTCCCCTGGTGCTCTGCTTGCTCCCTTAACCTCTCCCCTGGTGCTCTGCTTGCTACCTTAACCTCTCCCCTGGTGCTCTGCCTGCTACCTTAACCTCTCAGCTGTGTTACACAGCTGTGTTACACAGACGTGTTACACAGCCGTGTTACACAGCCGTGTTACACAGCTGTGTTACACAGACGTATTACACAGCCGTGTTACACAGCCGTGTTACACAGACGTGTTACACAACCGTGTTACACAGACGTGTTACACAGCCGTGTTACACAGACGTGTTACACAGCCGTGTTACACAGCCGTGTTACACAGACGTGTTACACAGACGTGTTACACAGCCGTGTTACACAGCCGTGTTACACAGCCGTGTTACACAGCCGTGTTACACAGCCGTGTTACACAGCCGTGTTACACAGCCGTGTTACACAGCCGTGTTACACAGACGTGTTACACAGACGTGTTACACAGCCGTGTTACACAGCTGTGTTACACAGACGTGTTACACAGCCGTGTTACACAGCCGTGTTACACAGACGGTTGAGTATGCCTCACCTCACACTTGTTGTCGTACTCCTCCACACCTCATGTCTCACTCATCACCCCCATCACCCTCACCTCCACAATAATAATAATAATAATAATAATAATAATAATAATAATAATAATAATAATAATAATAATATTAATAATAATATTAATTATAATATTAATTATAATATTAATTATAATATTAATGATAATATTAATAATAATAACAGTAATAATAATGCACAAATAAATCACATTGATGTGATGTATCAATTATGTAACCATTGATACATCAGGTTAATATGATTTATTTGTGCATTTGAAGAGAAAGGGAGAGTAGTGAGGTACTCCTGAGAGAGGCCAGGAGGTAAAGAGAGAGTAGTGAGGTACTCCTGAGAGACCAGGAGGTGAAGGGAGAGTAGTGAGGTACTGCTGAGAGACCAGGAGGTAAAGGGAGAGTAGTGAGGTACTTCTGAGAGGCCAGGAGGTAAAGAGAGAGTAGTGAGGTACTCCTGAGAGAGGCCAGGAGGTAAAGAGAGAGTAGTGAGGTACTCCTGAGAGAGGCCAGGAGGTAAAGAGAGAGTAGTGAGGTACTCCTGAGAGAGGCCAGGAGGTAAAGAGAGAGTAGTGAGGTACTCCTGAGAGAGGCCAGGAGGTAACAATTGGTACCAGGAGGAGAAACTAGGAGGAAATGAGAGACAATCTGCACGAGAAATATAACTCAGGAGAAAGCTCCCTCAGGATATGATGAACTTCTTCAGCGAGAAATGCTGGAAGGATAAATTATGAGGATAAATACAATGGAAGACTGCATGAAACTACAAGAGGACCTGGACAAAATGAATATATGGGCCCTCAACTGGCTAATAGAGATCAACTCCAGCAAG
Source organism: Procambarus clarkii (assembly GCF_040958095.1). Lineage (NCBI taxonomy): Eukaryota > Metazoa > Arthropoda > Malacostraca > Decapoda > Cambaridae > Procambarus > Procambarus clarkii. Next base: position 31,475,685 of record NC_091171.1, read on the forward strand.
TGTAAAATAAGCAAGTTGGGTTCGGGGAACCTGAGACGAGACGCATGAGAAAGGAAATCCTATTGAAATCGGACAGACAAAAAAGACTTGGAGGTTAATATTTTCCCTCCTCTCTATTGCTAGAAGACCACATAACACAAAATTTAATCAGAAAGTTCAGAGGTATGTCATCAGACTAGACCCGGAGCTGAGAGATATGAGCTATGAAGAATAGAGGTGTTAAACCTCACGTCGCTGGAAGAGAGAAGTACTATGTGAGACATGATTACCACTTACAAAATACTCAGAGAAATAGACGGGGCAGACAAGACCGATTATTTAGCAGGGCTTACACGATCGGAGGGACATTGGTGGAAACTAAGTTCCCATATGAGCCACAGACATTAGAAAGAATGTTTTCAGTCGGAGTAGTGACCAACTGGTATACGCTAAGAAGTGAAGACGTGGAAGTAGGCTCCACACACAGCCTTAAATATTGATATACCCGCACCCAATAGGCTCTGGAACCGATACACCAGACGATTACGAGTTGGGAGGTGGGACCCAAGAGCTGTGGCTCATTCCTCGCAAATACAACTAGGTGAGTACTGCCAGCCATAGTGACATCATGACTATCCAGTGACATCATGGCTCTTCATACATTAGCGCTATATTTGGATATATGATGATGATATACACTTACTCATAATGGTGGGTGCAGAGGATGTGTGCGGCCTCACTCGTTACGCTTACCTAACACTGACTACGGCGAGGCCAGCCTGGCCAGGTCTACCCCTCTATCCTGCCCTACTGTCCTTGCTGCAGCCTGGTTATGACCAGGGTGTAGGAGGCCGCGCGGTCACCCTTGTCCTTAGCTAGGGGTAACTCGGTTCAAGTTCAAGTACGTTTATTGAGACAATAAAATACACCTCAAAGGGCTAGAGTAAGTAGGTTAGGCTATTTCTACCCCCAACTAACTGGGTAAGCCTGGCGGGCTTCTTGTCCCCAAACAATGATATACAATAACGCGACGTAGTAACATAACATTGTGTACACCAAACAACAGCAATAACATTTAAGATAGTTAAGGCAAAATAACCTCCTGTCAACAATCTCTGAACACGCAAAGGTGTTTGATACTGATGTGTGTGGGCTGTACCGGGGGCGGGGAGCGAGATTTAGCTCTAGGGACCCCGCCTCATAGCTTTAGCACCTAACTCGACAGTGTTAATCCCTCGCCTGGAGAGTCCGGGATGTCGAAGAAGTGGATGTGAAGTCCTCTGGGAGAGTTAAGGAAAGGTCAGAAAGCACTATAAAGAACGAAAGCACAGAAAGAGAGGTGAGGAGAAAGCACAGAAAGGGAGGCGAGGAGAAAGCCCCTTCTCCTCGCCAAAAGAATAGTGCCCAACCACTTGGACGGTCGGGGATTGAACACCGACCTGCATGAAGTGAGACCGTCGCTCTATCGTCCAGCCCAAGTGAGTTGAGGTGGTGAGGGAGAGGGAAGGTGGTGAGGGAGAGAGAAGGTGGTGAGGGAGAGGGAAGGTGGTGAGGGAGAGAGAAGGTGGTGAGGGAGAGGGAAGGTGGTGAGGGAGAGGGAAGGTGGTGATGGAGAGGGAAGGTGGTGAGGGAGAGGGAAGGTGGTGAGGGAGAGGGAAGGTGGTGAGGGAGAGGGAAGGTGGTGAGGGAGAGGGAAGGTGGTGAGGGAGAGGGAAGGTGGTGAGGGAGAGGGAAGGTGGTGAGGGAGAGGGAAGGTGGTGATGGAGAGGGAAGGTGGTGAGGGAGAGGGAAGGTGGTGAGGGAGAGGGAAGGTGGTGATGGAGAGGGAAGGTGGTGAGGGAGAGGGAAGGTGGTGAGGGAGAGGGAAGGTGGTGAGGGAGAGGGAAGGTGGTGAGGGAGAGGGAAGGTGGTGAGGGAGAGGGAAGGTGGTGATGGAGAGGGAAGGTGGTGAGGGAGAGGGAAGGTGGTGAGGGAGAGGGAAGGTGGTGAGGGAGAGGGAAGGTGGTGAGGGAGAGGGAAGGTGGTGAGGGAGAGGGAAGGTGGTGAGGGAGAGGGAAGGTGGTGAGGGAGAGGGAAGGTGGTGAGGGAGAGGGAAGGTGGTAAAAGGGCCGAAAGAGCAGACCTCAACCCCCGCAAGCACAACTAGGTGAATACATATGTTTGAAGGAGGCGAAGAGAGAGAATTAAGGGATATACCCAGTACATGCGACATAATCAGGAAGAACATTGATAAACTAAAAGACTCAAAAGCCCCAGGTGTGGATGGAATCCAATCAAAAGTTATGAAGGGACCTGGCAGAAGAACTTTGTCTACGGCTGAAATTACTTTTCACAAAATCTCTGGACCAAGGGATAGTCCCCATAGATTGGAAATTTGCAAATGTAATTATTGAAACCTATTCAAAGTTCAGAATTTGTGTTATCTAGACGCAGGCGAGAGATACATAATAATCTTCACGTGGAAGATATTAGAGGAACTGGTTCCAAATCTGAACACAAATAACATCACATGAGACCAGAAGGCATGGCAGGATGAGCAAAATACCCCCGTTGAAAAGCAGAGATGCAATAGCTCTCTGAGGGAGAACTTTATCAACATCAAGGGCCCAAGACTTTTCAACTCTCCCGCTTCACTTATGAAGCATAACTAGCCGGCATCTCACAGTGTTCAAGAGGGAAGTGGACAAACACCTCCAAAGAATACCCGATCAACCAGGCTGTGATTCATACGTCAGGCTGCGAGCAGCCGCGTCCAACAGCCTGGTTGACCAGACAACTAACCAGGAAGCTTGGTTGGAGACCTGGTCGGAGACCGGGCCGCGGGGCTGTTGATCCCTAGAACGTATACAAGGTAGACAAGGTATGTAACCTACAATAGGCCAATGCAAAATAAACTAATAAAGTTAATGAGAGTAAGACCTGGGGCTAGTTTCAGGTCTTAACATAACTAATTTAACTATTGTACATTGGTGGTAAGGATATTAATTAGTGAGAGAAGTCTATACCTTGAGAGGTGGAGCAGGAGCACAGTCCCCAAGGAACGCCCATATACCGCCTCCTGCATCTCACACAAGATACATTTTCTATTCATACATATATATATTTCATTTTAGTTAAGTTAGGTTAGGTTAAGATTTTGGCTTATAGACAGGTTAGGTCAGGATAGGTAAGCGCGATGCATCAAATGAACAAAGCCACATCGTGGATTTGTTCAAGATAGGTAAGATTATGATAGCTAAGGTTCAGACAGGATGAGTAAGGTTCAGATAGGATGGGTTATTAGGAGAGGTTAGATTATTTATTTAGAGGATACATTTATTTTGGGAGTAACGATAACGCATAAGATCTTTTTTAGACCTTTAGAGAGAGAGTGAGACTCACCCTCCCAGTCTTCACGCCCCTCCAGGAGCCTCAGCTTGCCCTCCTCGTCAACAGGTCGTGACTTCCTCAGCCGCCGCCTAACGAACTCTGCTCTCTTGCCGGCCGCGTGTCGGATCCTGCGGGCGCCACGCCTCGACTCTGGCCCCTCCTTCGTCCTCCTGCCTCGTTGGCGACGACGGCGACGACGTCGACGAGCCGCCTCCACGTCGTCCGTCAGTAGCGCCAGCACCACCAGCAGCACCAGCAGCAGCGTCAACACCCGTGACGGCGACATTCTCTCCTCACTCTTCCCAAGTGCTCGATTTTCACTTTTTGGTCTTGAAAGTTTATGATACTGAGAACTGACACTTGGCAACCACAATCATCTGTCTGGTCTTCCTACTAATCACGGCAATGAATGCAATCTAGCAGCTAGAATATTGTGTACAGCGTCTGTGTGACACTTTGTTACAAAGAGTCCGTCAAGTGTGTGATAAAAGTACCGTACACGGAGTGTGTAGTACAGTATACACTACACTGGGTGTCACTGAGCCACACTTGACCCGGTCACTAGTGGGCACCCCTCGCCCGCTGCCGTCGCCTGGGAGCAGGTGTCGTACTGCACCTGGGGGAAGGGGAAGGTTCGCCTCCACACGCTAAGTGTTCGTCGTATGATTCATAGCCGAATGTATTCATAATTTTGTGTACAAAAAGCTCCGAATAGTAAGACATATTTGGATAAAAACACTTATTTATTTATTTATTATTTATTTATTTATTTATTATATATATACAAGAAGGTACATTGGGTTTGTGAGAACACATTGGATAGTACAGTATTTACATTCTTGTAAAGCCACTAGTACGCGCAGCGTTTCGGGCAGGTCCTTAATCTAACAGATAATTTTAAGTAGGTAATTTCAATCAGAATTGATAAATGATAAAGATACATTTCAAGAGAAAAATTCATACATATATATATATTTCATTTTAGTACTTAATCATACCCCATATATTTTAACAATATGTCACCCTTCAAATTGTAAGCTATATGTCACCTACTTTATGCCTAAAATGTAAGTATCGTTTAGACTGCAATACACTTGTTTAGCCAGGCCATTATTGTAATGATCTGTACAAGTTGTTACGAATAAAGCAAAACTTGCAAATAACTGAACAAGTTGGAGGATATTAATCGAGACCATTTTAATAAAAGGTCAAATGTAACACACAAGGGTCAGCAACTTGAAGCTCAACAAACCACAGTAGGAGGACTGATAACAGAAGATTTTTTCACCCATAGGATTATAAACCCATGGAGCCACATATCCACCAAAGCCGTAAAAACCAACACGTTGACAAACCACTGGCATCCTGTCTCCGTCAAGGCCCCTATAGAGAACCAATGGCCTTTAGGTAAAAAGATAGATAGGTTACATATATGTATTCATGCATAAAGGCTGCATATATATATACATACATAGGCGCCATGTATACAGCCAACACTGAATGAATACTGTATATCAATGTTCACATTAGAGAGATTAGACAACATCACAATACCCACACAAATGTTTGAAGCAAGTGAAGAAAACGAATTAAGGGATGTTGCCATAATGTGTGATGTAACAGTCCATCCTCCTGTTTAGATAGTACTGATAGTAACCTGGTGGACCATCGTGCACATGTGGACGTAATGGACACTCAGAAAGTAGAATTTGGTACTATCAAATTTGGACAAACCGGAAAAAGTAATTAAACCACTTGGAGCATCCTGTTGCTAATAAAACCTAACCCAATCCTCCTAGGCCTAATACACGCTATTTGAGGCCTAATATAGAACATATATGTGCTATACTAGGACTAGGAATATTGACATTCAGTCTTTAGCTATATTTTCCGGACTCTGTAAAGTGAACTGTATGAAATTTTATTATATAACTGTCCATTACGTCAATATATGTATGATGGTACAATATATGTATGGATGGTATGGTGATGTATGATGGTATCATACCATCATACATCATGATGTATGATGGTACACATAGTTACAAGAGTACTATCTAAGCAGGAAGATGGGGGGGGGGATGTAATCCGGAAGAACACTGACAAACTAAAAGATTCAAAAGCCCCAGGTGTGGACGGAATTCAATCCAAAGTCGTGAATGAACTATGTCTACCACTGAAATTAATTTTCAGATAATCTCTGAACCAAGGTATAGTTCCCTATGATTGGAAATATGCAAATGTCACCCTCTTATTTTCATCGGTCCGATCAGGTTGACCTTGACGTATATCTCTGCAAGCTCGTGGACAGACTCCTAAGGGGAGTGAATCATTCACCATCTCAATGTAAACAATCTAGTAAAATCAGCGCAAGATGGGTTTGTTAAAAATAAATCTTGCATAACAAACCTGCTCACATCTTTGGAAACGGTAACCAGCGGTTCAGACAAAGGACTTCCAAAAGATGTAGTATACCTGAACTTCGCTAAATCTTTTGACAAGGTACCACATGAAAGAAGGGCAAGGGAATTACAAGCACTTGGAATAAATTGCAAAATACTAGAATGGATAAAACAATGGCAAACAAAGAAGAAAACAAAGAAGCAGATTAATGAAGAAAATGTCCTTGGAGTCAGGAGCCGCCATTCACTGACAGATGCAACACAGGGAGCAGCAGTAAAACAGCTAACCAAACCTTATGAATAATCAAGCGTACCTTTGACTTAAGAAAAAGGAAAAGGTAATTATTGAACTATATATATATGTATATATATATATATATATATATATATATATATATATATATATATATATATATATATATATATATATATATATATATATATATATATATATATATATATATATATATCTGGTGCGCCCTCACTTGGATTATTATATCCAAGCATGTAGACCTCATCTTCAGAAAAACATAGCTGCATTGGAGAAAGTTCAAAACAGGGCAACAAAAATAATCCCAGAATCAAGTCAACTCTTATACCAGGAACGGTTGAGGGCCACAGGACTAACAACGCTGCAAGCCAGGCATGACTCGCGGATCTCGAAGAAACTTTTAAAATACTGAACAATTTTAGAGGATATTGATCCAGACAACGTCTTCAAAAGGTTAGTTTAGTTCATTTATTATGCACCCCATACCCATCTTGTGGGTGGTAGTAGAAAGGGTTACAGAGGCACATAATGGGCTCAGGGACTGAACCTCACAATTCATTTAGCTAAGCAAGTTACAATCTTGATGAGCTAGTTACAAAATTCAGTATAAGTCGTCACGTCATAAATGGGTTCGAGATCGACCACAAGTACAGTTTCTAAATTAAGCAACTGACATATGTGGAGAGCTAGTGTCACAATTGATATGTTCCAGTGGGCAGTGGTGGATAGGTTACAATCACTTAGTTACTACCTACAGTTAGCAAACTGGGGATATTTGGCTAAAATTTCTGGTAGCAGATCATTTTGAATTAAATACAGGTATTTACACATCGTTGCAACATTTGTTATAGAATTGTCTCTAAATTCACGTATCTTTTCGCACTCCATCACATAGTGACGGAGGGTGTGCGAATAATTTTGTTGACACAGTTTACATTTGGTCAGGTCTACATCGGCAGATAATGAGAATTCCCAGAGATACTTGTAACCGAGTCTAAGCCGAGCAGTAGTAACATCTAGAAGTCTGCTGATTTTATTGGGTGAACCATAGATGTGTGGTTCCTCTTGCATGATAGTATGATAATAGATGGAATTACTGGTGTCGATTTCACTTTGCCTCAGATCTACAAGATCTTGTTGAAGTTCTTGGTGTACTGCTGCTCTCAGATTGCTCATTGACAATCCAAGGTTACACTCAACGTCTCCTTTAAAGGCAGATTCTTTGGCTAACTTATCAGCTCTATCATGCATTCGGAGGCCAACATGAGATGGAGACCACATGAAATGGACTCTGTTACCATCTTTAATAATTTTGTTGTATTTGTGTCTAGCTTCGGACACGAGCATGTTACAGTTATGTCTTAAAGAGTTGAGAGCAATTAAGGATGATAAGGAGTCACTTACAATTAATGTATCAAGTTTGAAAAAATACTTAGGCTAACTCATCCTAACCCTTGCACAGAAGCACTCCAGAATTTCTTTATTGAAGGTCAGCATTACACCCTTTCCAATTTTAATCCCTCCCTTTCCACCCAAGATACCATAAGTAAGATAGGGATAGATAAGTGCATAATAGAGTGAGAGGAGAGCAGAGTAGGGTACATAATATCTGATCTTAGAGAGTATACCAACTGTTTTAGAAACCTTTTTAGTTATATGTTGTATGTGGGTGCTGAAGTTGAGTCTCTTGTCTAAGTATAGGCCAAGGAACTTTCCATCATTTTTATTGCTAATGTTAACATTATCTATCTGAAGCTGAATTGCATTTGTTGATTTGCTTCCAAATAAGATGTAGTAGGTCTTTTCTATGTTTAGTGTGAGTTTGTTGGTTGACATCCACAAGTGGACTTTTTTTCATTGTTTACAACATTATTTAATATGAGTGGGTTGGGGTCAGAGTAGATGAGAGTAGTATCATCAGCAAACAATATAGGTTTAAGCATGTTAGAGACATTAGGCAGATCATTGATGTATATAAGAAACAGGAGGGGTCCTAGGATGCTGCCCTGTGGCACCCCTACGGTTAGTGGTAGAGTAGGAGAGGTTATATCATTGATGGCACATATTGGTGTCTGTCTCTAAGATAGGATCGGATATAGTTCAGGGCAAGGCCTCGGATTCCATAATGGTGGCGTTTCAGTAAGAGGTAGTTATGGTTAACAGTATCAAAAGCCTTTCTCAGGTCAATGAAGAGTCCAATCGGAAACTCATTTTTTTCAAGGGCTGAGTAGATTAAGTCAAGCAGACTAACAATTGCATCATTGATACTCTTTTGGAAGCATAAGCCAAATTGACAGGGACTTAGTATATTGAATTTTACGAGATAGGAGTACAGCTGTTTGTAAATAATTTTTTCAAATATTTTTGATTAAATAGGTGGATTTGATATGGGTCTGTAATTATTGATGTCCGCCGTGTTACATCCTTTATGAGCTGGCGTTACTCTTGCTTTTTTTTAGGATTGATTGTTTAAAGTACTATGCAAGATTTTAAATACAGAATGCAGGAGGGTGTTAATATATGAGCATGAAACTTCCATTAGCGAGGCAGCTAAGGTTATATTACAATACCAGGAGACGTCACACGTCTGGCAGCGGAGGGACACTCCTGGGTTGTGACGTCATTCCCACAGCACCCAAGTCACGTAACACATCTCACGCTCTAATCCTCACTTTTTTTTTTTTAAATTTCACGCTTCAGTTTTTACGTTTTTATATGAGTTACATAAACCACTCACATATATTTTGTATGATTATTGTTTATTACAGATGTGTATATAACGGTTATTTATTTGGTGAATATGTTTTGTCCTAGATTGGCGTTTGACCGAGGACCAAAATGAGGCAATGGCGACACATGATGTTCAGAGCAGGCCGCCTCCCACACCCGCCCCACATGTCTACCATCAACACCACCCACTTGTTTTATTTTTCAATTTAATTCATTTATGATGCAATCATTTCCCCCTTTATCCTATAAATATTTGAAGTAAATTATTTTAGTTATGTTCAAAACGCTTACGTATTTTTTTTTATATAAAATATACATTTTGTAATAAATATCAACCTCTGTATCATGCTCTTATTCATATTTTTATATAAATGATAATTATTTTATTAGTGGGTCATCCATAGTTATGTGACTCCTCCTGAGTGGGAGATGATGATAGACGGGATAGATAGTGTACTTGTTTTTCTTTAATTATGTCTTATTTTCCTATGCCTTGTTCAAAGGTAAAGCCAAAAAGTATCTAATTTCATCCTCATAGTTTCTTACCTTGTGCTTTGAACGCACACTGTATCTTGTACTACCCACCTCTCCAATATTAGTACTTAAGACATATATCCTTACCAGTGTAATCACTTCTGTCAACATATTTTGTAGTTATTTGTTGATATAAAACCTTACTACAATGTACCCTTTCATCTTACCTGATGTGTTACATTAAAGTTAGGAGTGTTACTGGCTTTGAATGTAAAAATACCGATCACCAACATATTGCACCTTCTAGTGAATAAAAAAATAAGAATTATTATTATTATTATTATTATTATTATTATTATTATTATTAATTTGGTTTATATTTAAGTTATGTTCACAGGCAGCTGATAGGCAATTCAAGGTTATGTTCTTTTAGAGTATATACTTTTGCTAACTCATCAGTTATACCATACATCTGGAGGACAATATAGGATGGGACACCAATGAAATGCTCTCGTGATTTCATCATTATTAATTTAGTTAATATTCGTGGTGAGCAGAACACGTTACAAACATGTCCTAAGGGGTTATGTGACGGATGATAAGGTCACGATTTAATATGTCGGGTTTGCAAATTGTCATCCAGTAATTATAATGCATGAAGCTACCGTATGGCCTCTAGTACCTCAAAATGTGTATATTTGGTATCACAATAATATTAAAGGTGTAGTGCCCTCAGAAGATGGCAACAACCAAATTGTGTATTCAACAAAGGGGTACCCGGCGGTGCCCGGGATAGTCTGTCTCTTTTCCCATCCCTCTTCTTCCATTTTCCCCTTCCCTTTGACTTCCTCATTCCCATCCACTTATTTCTCCTCTTCGTCCTCCCCCATTTATCCCTTATCTCTTGTCTCTTTAGTCCTCCCCCCATCCCCCAACTCCCCCCATCCCTCTTCTCTCAGAAAATGTATTCAGGACTGAAATAACTGCATGTATGGGTCTCTTATCCCATCTGTCCTCCCTTTCCCCTTTCCTCCACCTCCCCCCTCTCTCCCATCCCCTGGGTCTTCCTACCGGGGTGGCCTCGTAGCCTGGTGGATAGCGCGCAGGACTCGTAATTCTGTGGCGCGGGTTCGATTCCCGCACGAGGCAGAAACAAATGGGCAAAGTTTCTTTCACCCTGAATGCCCCTGTTACCTAGCAGTAAATAGGTACCTGGGAGTTAGTCAGCTGTCACGGGCTGCTTCCTGGGGGTGGAGGCCTGGTCGAGGACCGGGCCGCGGGGACACTAAAGCCCCGAAATCATCTCAAGATAACCTCAAGATAACCGCCTCACCCACTTCCCCTTTTCCCCCTTCTCTCAGAAAATGAATTAGTAAGAAGGGCTGAAACAACTGTATGGGTCTTTATCCCTTCATTTTATTTTTCCTCTCCACTCTCTACCTCCATTTTCCCCTCGCCCCCATCCCCTCGGTCCTCGCTCTCCCTTCTCCGTTGACCTACTGTCCCTGTTCTCTCAGAAAATATACAGTATTATTAAGAAGGGATTGTCTAATGCGAGTTATGTCACCGGGCAGCTGCCAGTACCATGGACCAGCAGTCTCACGGTTCCTGTACCAAAGCCTAACCAACCTGATGCTTTTCGTCCCATCTCACTGACCAGATGCATGTGCAAAACCTTTAAGAGAATGGTTCTTAATAGATTATTGAGTAGAGTTAAAGGGCACATGTCACCTGATATCAATGGTTTCTCACATGGAAAAAGTGTATACCACCTTTTTCACTGTTGATGGAGATAGAAGGCACAGGTACGCAACATTTCTTGATTTAAAACAATGCCTTTGATATTGCTAATAGGGAAGTGATTATGTATAAAATAGCAAGAATGAATCTAGGTGGACAATTATTACAATGGATACGGGGACTATTTTACCAACCGGAAGTCCTCTGCACTGTTCCAAGGCTACAACCCTTGACACTTGTCACCTGCCCGGTGACACAAGCCACGAGGCCTACCCCAGGGCAGTCCCACAGTGATAAAAATACGGAAAATATATAGTGTAATATGGAAATGTGGATCTAGGAATTAGAAAATTCCTTGTAAGAATACAAGCAAAGAATAAATCAGTGTTATAAATCGAGCAACTGGAAACTGGTGACATCAACCTGGAACAACAAGAGGTCACCTGTTGCATTCATCTGTAACATAAGATTTCACCTGGGCTGTGCAGAATTATCTCCAGGATGCACAAAAAGGCAATGAATTTATTGGGTCTGCAAAGATGACAGATTAATGTTGGAGAATGTTACGACCCTGGGTTCTCCAGTGGAAACCAGAGGTCAAAATTGAGCTATTAAACTTTCTGGTAGTACAGTTGGGCATCTAGAATGTCAATTGTTTGTATCTTCCCTGCTAGACGTAAGACTATTATTGTTTCTCAAAGAGCATTTAAAGACTGAGCTGGGGGTTGATTATTAAATAATAACATAGGCACCAACTTTGCTTACTAATACTTTCTAATCATTCATAAAGTAACAATACGTTGCATAGGGGAAGATCTTTAATGTGCTTAGCTGCACGATCAATTAGGCTCCTCCCGGCACCACGAGATGAGGGAGGCAGCTGGTGGCTAGCTCGTCCTTCTCTCTGTGGCTGGTGTGGTGCGGTTAAGACCTACTCTGTGGCTGTATCCCTATTCTCCTCTTACTTATTTCCCTTACCTGAAGTTCCTGTATCCTTAAACTAAGTACGGGGCATTAGTGAGTGTGCCTACTCTGGTAGTAACTATTGGTGAGACCTGGGGTTAGTATTTGCCAGTGTTTTGTTTACCCTAAGTGTTGTGTTTTGTATTAGGGTACCACATGGTCTCACTACCCTAAGCTGTTTCCAGCTTCAGTGCTTATCCAGTAGTACTTTACCCTAGCTTGTTATTAGTGTAAACCTTGTATCCTGTCTAAGTGGACCAAGGCTTTTAACGTAAGATAGTGTGGTAAAGTTATTATTATTATTGTTATTGGTGTGAGTGTATATGGGGGGTTGTTAAGGGGTTAATAAATAAGTACATGAATTACAGAGTATCTCTTCTTCCAAGGTGGGAGCGCAGTGATCAACCCTTAGACTAACATATATGGTCTTGTAGCAAGTTATTACTACTGTGGATAGTTTATTTTGGGGGCCGGGCCTTTTAGCTCTCCCATATTTGATACTCTTGTCTTCTAACTACCTTTACCCCTTAATAGTACCAGTACCCCATAGAAGCCCCACTCATATCAGTTGTAACAAGTGGTTGGCCAGTCCGGGAGGAACATTATAAGTGTAAAAAATTAGATTCTTGAGTGCCAAAATTAAAATTTTTTATTTCTGCAGAACGGTTGTGTGCTAGCCTAGGGTCCAGCTCATCTAGCAAAGGACATTCTTGCACTGACTGGACATCCAGCTGGATCCCTTCACGATTAAGGTTAGTGTGGCCTTGTGTTAGGGGCCGTGCAAATTTTTGTTTTTTTTCCAATTTTTATTTTTTAATTTTTTCTTTGGCTGGGAGCTAAAATTATTAGTGATGTCTTCTGAAATGCAGAACCTGGCAAGGGAGCCTTCAGTGGTAGAGATAAAGAAACTTAAAAAGTCTAATTTAGTATTGTTAGGCCAGGAATTTGGCCTAGAATTAAATGTCGCAGATAAAAAGTGGACTTTGGTGAATGAAATATTACAACATTGTATTGATGAACAACTATTGGCAAGTGATACACCTTTATGCCAGCCTAGCCAAGCAGAAAGTGCAACTCATAGGGAAAGTGAATTAGCTTTAGAGTTAGCAAAAATAAAATTAGAGGAGCAAAGACTCAAAACCGAGGAGGCTAAAATTAGAGCGAATGCCACTGGAACTCCACCTGCCGGGGATTCAAACCCCAGGCATTATGAGAAAAAGCATAATTTGCCTGAATTTTCCGAGTCTGACCCTGAAAGGTTTTTCAACCATTTTCAGAGAGTGGCCACGTCCATGAACTGGCCAAAGGAAGAGTGGGTGAAAATACTACAGGGAAGACTTAGGGGTAAAGCACAATATATTTTTATAAACATGCCTGACGACGAGTGTTTCGAATATGATAAAGTCAGGGAATGTATTTTGCGGGCATATGAAATTACTCCTGAAGCTCACCGCCAAGTTTATCGTAACCTTAGGCCTACTCACAACCAACCGCTCACTGAATTTGTGAATGATCAAATTCGATTATTTGATAGATGGATTCGCTCGGCGAAAGCCGAAACATACGAGGCTCTCAGGAACTTAATTTTAATGGAGCATTTTATAGATGTTATGCCAGAGAACGTATCACAGTACATTAAAGGAAGGATAGAGTTAAATTCTAAAATAGGGGATTTGGCCAAGTTGGCAGAAAACTACCAATTGGCGGGCAAAAGGCCCAATAAAAATAATTATACCCCACAGAGTAGCAAACCTTATACCCACAGCCAGTCCAGACCAGCTCATTCTAACCCTTTAACTAATGCACCTTCTGTTTCAGACATTACTAACCCTGTTAAAGTGTCTAGCCCAACGGCACCTAAAGGTGAACCGAAGGGTAATTCTGTTAGTAATGTCTCTTCTCCCCGACGTTTTTGTGGTCACTGTAATCGTCCAAACCACACTATTAGCCGTTGTTGGCAACTGCACCCAGAAAAAAGACCCAATGCTCTAGTTGTGACACAGGGCTTGAGGCCTTCGGAAGGGTTAGGGAGTAAGACCTCCAACCCACAGTGGTTGGACTTGCTTACCCCATTCTTATCGAAAGGGAGACTACTTTTGTCTGAGGGTTCTTCCTGGAAGGACGTGGTGATCTTCCGAGACACCGGTGCCATCCAGACTTTAATTTTAGAGAGTGCGTTGCAAGGTGCCAACACTCTCGACACTGGAGAGGTGGTACTGATCGAGGGTGTCACTATAGTGATACTCGGGCAGTACCCCTCCATAAGGTTACCCTGGAATCTGATTTCCACAAGGGTGTTTGTACAGTCGGAGTCACTTCATACCTACCTTTCCCTAATGTTGATGTAATAGTTGGTAATGATTTAGCAGGGGATAAGGTAGGGGACTCCAGACTGCCTATTATGTTGCCTACCCCTAAGGTTTGCCTGGATCCACCCGCCGCAGAGGATAATGTTGTGTACCCTGCGTGCGCGGTGACCAGGTCTATGGGACTTAAATGTAAGGGCAGCCCTGTGCTTGCCAAGGTGGTAAATCTCGAGGTCACGAGGAGCTTTCCGAGTGGTGAAAACCAAGTGGACCTCGCGGACACATTCATGGCCCGACTCGATGACGTGGCCGAGGACATTGTGGAGAGCCTGCCACCGCCACCTACAGAGAGTAGTGGGGAGGTGGAGGAGAACACTGTTGAGCCTCGGCCAATGGCATCTGACCAAGGCCTAGATGCCTCCTTGAGTGAGTTACAGAAAGCTGACCCCACTCTTGCAGATTGTCATGAAACAGCCGTCTCTATGGAGGAAATTGTAGACGCCGCAACTGGGTACTACTACAATGATCAGATTTTGATGAGAAAATGGAGACCACAGAGTGCTCCCTTGTCAAATGAGTGGGAGGTAGTCCACCAAGTTATGTTGCCGACCTGCTATAGAGAAAGAGTTTTGGCAGCTGCTCATGATGATCCTATGGGGGGACATCAAGGTATTAATATTACGTATCACAAAATTTTAAAGTATTTTTTCTGGCCCAAGCTGAAAAGCGATGTGGCAAAATTTTGTAATGCGTGTATTGTTTGTCAACTGGTTGGGAAACCAAACCAGACTCCACCTAAAGCTCCTCTAAGGCCTATTGTCGTGCCAGAGGAACCATTTTCTCATGTGGTAATGGACTGTGTTGGACCATTACCTAGAACTAAGTCTGGTAATATTTACCTAATCACGATGATGTGTATCACTACTCGTTACCCAGAGGCTTTTGCTGTAAGGAACATCCGAGCAAAAACTGTTGTTGCTCGTATGTTGCAATTTTTTTCCACTTTTGGACTGCCTCGGGTCGTGCAAACTGACAATGGTACTAATTTTAAGTCTGATGTTTTCGAGCAATTTTGTAAGGAACATGGAATAACTCATAAGGTTTCCAGCCCATACCATCCACAGAGTCAGGGGGTAATTGAACGTTTCCATCTAACTCTGAAGCAGATGTTGAAGACATCGTGCGAGAGTTCCCACACCTTCTGGGATGAGAATTTACCGTATGTTTTGTTTGCGGCTAGAGAGGGATTACAAAGTTCACTGGGCTGTTCTCCTTTTGAGTTAGTCTTTGGCCATAAAGTTCGGGGACCCTTGCAAATGTTACAGGAGAATCTGTTAGGGAACGTAACGTTATCCGAAGGTTCGGCTTTCTTTGCGCAACACCACCAGAGACTCAAGGACTGCAAGGCGGCTGCATTTAAGTATCTTGGCAAGGCCCAAGAAAAGATGAAAGAACGTAACGATGCTAAATCTAAGTTACGGGTATTTCAGCCTGGCGACCCTGTCCTGGTATTAAAGCCTCGACTAGGGAACACTATGTCCCACAAGTACGAAGGCCCCTACATTGTGACAGAAAAGACTGGGGACCTCACGTACAAAGTGAGGCACTCTGACAAACGTAACCAGGTAATGCTCATACATGTAAATCGACTGAAGAAGTTCCAGGGCCCCAGGCCCATTGCACTAACCAATGTTTCCATTTCCAGGGAGAGAGGGGATGATTGTTCTGGGGACCCAACTAATCTCATTTTCAATAATTCTAGTTCTGTGAATGCTGTGGAGGAACTGTCCCATTTGCAGATGGCCCAACGTGAAGAGGTGCAGTCGTTGGTTGATGAATTCTCCAGTCTGTTCGGGGAGGTCCCGACCCAGACTGATGCCATTTGCCATGATGTCGAGTTGACGGACTACACTCCCATTCGCCTTCAACCCTATCGGATGAGTCCAGAAAAGGCCATCGTACGGAAGGAGGTCGACTTCTTGCTCCAGCACGGCCTCATCCGGCCGAGCCAGGGCTCTTGGTGCTCGCCCTGCCTTTTGGTCCCCAAACCAGACGGCTCCTGGCGATTATGCACCGACTATCGGCAGCTCAACAAGGTGACCATTGTGGATGCCTATCCGCTGCCCCTCCTCGAGGACTGCATCGACGAGTTGGGAAATGCCAAGTACGTTTCGAAATTCGACCTCTCGAGGGGGTATTATCAAATCCCACTCACTGAACGTGCTAAACAGCTCACTGCGTTCGTGACACCCGAGGGTGTTTTTGAGTATCAAGTGTTACCGTTCGGCTTGCGTAATGCCCCTGCCACGTTCCAGAGACTCATGAACTCTCTACTCGCTAAGGTGCCAAATTGTCGGGCGTATTTAGATGATATCGTGCTGTTTGACAGTAATTGGGCTGACCACATAGCTAGGTTACGCCAGTTGTTTGCCATCTTGAAAAGGGCAAATCTTACCTTAAATGCTAAAAAGTGTCATTTTGGCCAAGGCACAGTGACGTACCTCGGTTATGAAGTGGGCCAAGGAAAAGTGTTACCTCGGCAAGATAAAATCAATGCCATTCTGGAGTATCCAGTACTAAAGTCTAAAAAGGACGTTCAAAGATTTATCGGTATGTGTGCGTACTATCGACGTTTTTGTCAGAACTTTTCCAGTGTTGCCACTCCTCTCACAGACTTGTTGTGGAAAGCCGTTAAATTTAAGTGGTCATCAGACTGTGCAGAGGCATTTAAAAATTTGAAATTGATCTTAGCTTCCGCCCCAGTGCTTGCTAGTCCAAGGTTCGACCGACCGTTTAAAATTCATGTTGACGCGTCTGACTCGGGTGCTAGTGCAGTGTTGTTGCAAACTGGGGATGATCAGGTGGAACACCCAGTATATTATTACTCTGTGAAATTCGACAAGGCGCAACGCAATTATTCAGTGGTAGAAAAAGAGGCGTTGGCGCTAGTGTTAACATGTAAAAAGTTCGAAGTTTACCTCACAGGTAATATAGTGGAAGTGTACACGGACCATAACCCACTAGTCTTCCTGACTCAGATGAAGGGTAAGAATAAACGCATCCTCAGGTGGGCGTTGTACCTACAGGACTTCAATCTTTCCATTACCCACCTACCGGGCAGACTCAACGTGATAGCCGACGCTCTGTCCCGGTTGCCTGAATAACATTCATCTGAGCCACAGAAAGCCATTTACCAACCGTCATGCTTTAGTTAATTTTTTTTAGGTTCTCCTGTGACATTAAATATTCCGTGTCCAATTTATTTACTTCCCTGTTCTTTTATTTTTTTTGTGTATGTTTTTTTTTTCTTTCAGAGAACTCCTTTGTATTTTTTTTTTTGCAGAGAAATTGCTTTTGATTGATTTTTTGTTTTTGTTATATGTTTTTCTTTTTGTTCTCTGTATACTCTTACAAAAAAATATGACTACTATTCTAGTATTCACATTTTTTTTCTCTGAAGGGGGGAGGAGTGTTACGACCCTGGGTTCTCCAGTGGAAACCAGAGGTCAAAATTGAGCTATTAAACTTTCTGGTAGTACAGTTGGGCATCTAGAATGTCAATTGTTTGTATCTTCCCTGCTAGACGTAAGACTATAATTGTTTCTCAAAGAGCATTTAAAGACTGAGCTGGGGGTTGATTATTAAATAATAACATAGGCACCAACTTTGCTTACTAATACTTTCTAATCATTCATAAAGTAACAATACGTTGCATAGGGGAAGATCTTTAATGTGCTTAGCTGCACGATCAATTAGGCTCCTCCCGGCACCACGAGATGAGGGAGGCAGCTGGTGGCTAGCTCGTCCTTCTCTCTGTGGCTGGTGTGGTGCGGTTAAGACCTACTCTGTGGCTGTATCCCTATTCTCCTCTTACTTATTTCCCTTACCTGAAGTTCCTGTATCCTTAAACTAAGTACGGGGCATTAGTGAGTGTGCCTACTCTGGTAGTAACTATTGGTGAGACCTGGGGTTAGTATTTGCCAGTGTTTTGTTTACCCTAAGTGTTGTGTTTTGTATTAGGGTACCACATGGTCTCACTACCCTAAGCTGTTTCCAGCTTCAGTGCTTATCCAGTAGTACTTTACCCTAGCTTGTTATTAGTGTAAACCTTGTATCCTGTCTAAGTGGACCAAGGCTTTTAACGTAAGATAGTGTGGTAAAGTTATTATTATTATTGTTATTGGTGTGAGTGTATATGGGGGGTTGTTAAGGGGTTAATAAATAAGTACATGAATTACAGAGTATCTCTTCTTCCAAGGTGGGAGCGCAGTGATCAACCCTTAGACTAACATATATGGTCTTGTAGCAAGTTATTACTACTGTGGATAGTTTATTTTGGGGGCCGGGCCTTTTAGCTCTCCCATATTTGATACTCTTGTCTTCTAACTACCTTTACCCCTTAATAGTACCAGTACCCCATAGAAGCCCCACTCATATCAGTTGTAACAGAGAACATAACTAAACTGATGAAAAACATTCCCGAGTCACAGAGATTATCATTCACAGACAGGCTACCAGTGATATATGCGGACTGGGAAAAGACAACATTGGATAACGACCAAAACTCAGGAACAGATAGTTTAGAGAACCACAGCAGTAGTGTAGAGGAAGAGGGTATTGTGGTACAAAATAACTGCAATATTGCAGAGCCAGGTAATATAAACAATGAGAGCAACAGTGAGACAGAGTGCATAAATGAAGGAATTGGGACAAAAGACGGAGATGGTTCCAATAAAGAGGTAGACAAGACAGACACAGGTATAAATACCTTGAAAAACCGCAAAACCGGAATATATTTGCAAATTCTACGCTAAAGGAATATGCAAATATGGAAAATTAGGAGCAAAATGCAATTTTCTACATCCTCGAAAATGCAAGAACATGTTGGCGAGGGGTACATGCCGTTTTGGAACAGGGTGTAGATACTTTCACCCTAAATTATGTCAATTTTCAATTAGGGACAAAAAATGCTACAATCTTCAGTGTCCGGAATTCCACGTAAGAGGTACACAGCGTTATAGACGGGAAGATCAATATGACACTACTGGAAATTTTTTAGAGGAAGGTAGAAACAGAGTAGTAAATATAAGAGAGAGGAACAGTCAGATGGAACCACTACAGGATTACAGAGGGGAAGGGAGATACCCACAAGACTGGAATACAAATTATCAACAAGCACACAGGTGCTACACCACACAACACCCGTCCTATTACCAAAACTGGACGAATCACTTCCAAAACAACACACCCTGGACCGGGGTAGAGTGGGGGGGAGAACTACCAAAGCCCACCAAAAGTGACACGCAATGTGGGAAATCATTCATATTTGCAAACATACAAGGCTTGAAACCAAAATTAAGAAATAAAGTTAAGTTCATAAATGGCCTCCTAATAGAATCGAACTCAATATTTGGTGCATTTACAGAAACCCACACAAAAGACCACATGGATAGTGAAATCTGGATTCCGAATTATAATCTATATTGATGTGACAGAGTAATTGGGTCAAGTGGAGGAGTAGGTCTGTATATTAAAGAGGAGCTGGCATGCACAGAGCTCCTGAACTCGTCCAATGAGGTGGTAGAGGTACTTGGAATCAAGGTAGAAAATATGAATCTACTTATTATTTTAATATACAAACCGCCAGATGCAACAGTTGAGGAATTCACTGAAATGGCCACTGCCTTTTGAACGAAAGGCGGTGGAGTTTCTGATGGGGAAGGAAGAGACAATTGCGCATCGCGTTCCGCAAGGCGCAGGTGCGGCCAGCCTGGGTAGCATAAAAAGCGCGGGAAGTCAGGTCTCTCCCTCACTCCATTTCCCGACCCGGTCCAGTGATTCACGAAGCGCCCACCCTCCTCCCCCTTTCAGCTGGCTGACAGTTTTCCCGGTTCTGACTACGTCAGTCGTTGTGCCTCACGTCTTTCCTCTCGTTTCACTGGGGATGGGTGGGGGGGTGCTATGCCCGTCCCCAAGTGTTCCGCTGTCCGCAGCTACTATACTTTGACTTTACAGCCATTCTACTAGTAAGCCCTACCTTATGTCAGGAAATTCCTTATTCCTTGGTGGCTCGGTCCTCTGGCCTGGGGTTATTTTCTTCTCCAAATACATATCAGGCTTCCCCAGTCTCTATGTATTTTTCTGCCGCCTGATTATTCTCCAGCTAGGGTTTTCCTTATGTTATGTTGTTCACTTTGGTGTCCTGTTATACTTAGAATTAGATTTGTTACATTCTCCTCACTTCTAATTCTAGACAATAGGGCATTAAGGTTTCTGCAGAGTTTGTTACTAGGCTATAAGATTACGTTATTTTACTACAGGTGTACAATTTAAGATGTTTTGTGTACTTTGAGTTAGCCACGGCTATGTTATACATTTTCTGAGGTTGGAAGAAAACGTGCTCAGATTGGGGACTTGTTTAGTTTATAATGGTAAATAATAAATTAATATATAATCAATTAATAAATAATAAATTAATTATTATTATATAATAAATAATAATAATAACAAATAGTATAATGATAAGCAATTATTTTTAATGAATCAAATAGCTAATTAGGATGAATGATAAATAATTATTGACTAGTGCATAACAATAAAGTATTAAGGAATAATTATAATGAATAATCCTTAATGATAAAGTAGAAATCAATTACAATTAATAATTACATCCATAGGTAGTAAATGAAAGTTGCATTAATTTAATTACACTAATTACAATTCATGGGAATATTTCTTAGCTATCTGCAGGCTTATCACTTTGGGGGTTCCGGCGGAGCACCCCCCAAAGATACAGCAACTGCTTAGCATGCTGGAACAAGTGCCCCTTGAGCACGTCTGTGGGCCGTCCCTTTCAAAAATAAAACAGAGGATCACGGGAGGAGGGTGGGCGTTTTGTAAGAGAGCAGCTGCTGGCTTGTCGGGAAGAGGGCCATTCAGTCTGCGTCCGAGTTTATATAACCTCGGCTCGTTGCGCGCGCAGCTTGGGGCGGTTAAAATCAGCTTCCAGACATACGTTTTCTCTTCCCCTCAGAAAACCCACCGTTTTTGGGAAAAACAGTGTTCTTTTGTTAAGACCTACTTAGAAGCCTGTTTTACTTCTGCAGAATTATTTATACTGTACTAATAAATTTACGCCCCCATGTGTTGGTGTCTTCCTTCCCCTGATCAGAAACAGATCCACAAAATAGAGAATATCCTTGATAACCTAGCAAACCCAGTACCAGATATCATCTTCCTTGGAGACTTCAATCTACCCAGTTTAAAATGGAGTTTAAAATGTAAACAATAACAGTTTAAAATGTAAACAATAACATCATAGCAGGAAGTCAGCCTAGAAATAACCAACCACAGGTCAGAGAACTACTAAGATTCTGTGACAAATTCTCGCTCAGTCAGCAGATTACAGAACCAACTAGGAACGAAAACACGCTGGACCTGATATTCACGAACAATGAGGAGCTAATCAGAGACATTACTGTCTCAGATGCCACGTACTCGGACCACAAGCTCATTGAAGTGCAAACTAACATTAATAACGGTAGTAGGCCAAAGAGAAACAACAAGCGAGAAGGGCTATTCAATATATTCAATTTTAATAATAAGAGGATAGACTGGGAGAAAATAAACAGGGAACTTACAAACATTCAATGGGAAAATGTTCTAAGAAATAAAAATCCTACACAGGGAATAAAAAAAAACCTGACTTCTGAAGCATATGAAGTCTGTCTGAAACATGTTCCTCTGAGGAAAGCCAGAAAGAGGTCCAATGTAGAAAGAGAACGCAGACGACATTACAAAAGAAGGAAGAAATTAACGGAAATGCTTAAGCAGACACGACTCTCCATACAAAGAAGAAATAACTTATTTATTTATTTATTTATTTATTTATTTATTTATATATATACAAGAAGGTACATTGGGTTTGTGAGAATACATTGAATAGTACAGTATTTACAATCTTGTAAAGCCACTAGTACGCGCAGCGTTTCGGGCAGGTCCTTAATCTAACAGATAATTTTAAGTAGGTAATTTCTATCAGAATTGATAAATGATAACAAATACATTGCAAGAGAAAAATTAGATGAGAGAGCTTAGTAAGTATATTAAAGCACATTGTTATATTAAAGTTCTGATTGATTACATTGACAGCTTGATTGGTAATTTAAACAAGATTAATAGACACCATACAGCAGATTGACAGCAAATATAAGACAGCAATGATCACAATGGTAAAGATGCTCAGATTGGGTGCATAAAGATTGGGAGACTGGGTAGCAATAGATATAGATAAACAAGATTAATAAACACCATACAGCAGATTGGCAGCACATATAAGAAGACAACAATGATCACAATGGTAAAGATGTTCAAATTGGGAACATAAAGGTTGGGAGATTGGGTAGCAATAGATACAGTGCAATTTTAAGGCAAAAGGTGAAAAACTATGAAGATGAGATTACATACTTTTTAGTATTGATTTTGAATGATGTAAAAGTTGGACAGCTTTTCAATTCAATAGGGAGTGAGTTCCATAAACTGGGTCCCTTTATATTGCATAGAGTGTTTACATAGATTAAGTTTAACTCTGGGGATATCAAAGAGATATTTATTTCTGGTGTGGTGATAATGGGTCCTATTACATCTGTCCAGGAAGAGTTTCAGAGCAGGATTTGCATTTAAGAACAGGGTTTTGTAAATGTAGTTGACACAAGAGAATTTATGGAGTGAGATTATGTTTAGCATGTTTAGGGAGTTAAACAAGGGGGCTGAGTGTTGCCTGAAAGCAGAATTTGATATTATTCTGATAGCAGATTTTTGCTGGGTGATGATGGACTTGAGGTGGTTTGCAGTGGTTGAACCCCATGCACAGATACCATAGTTGAGATAGGGATAGATTAGTGCATAATATAGAGAGATGAGAGCAGAGTTAGGTACATAATATCTGATTTTGGAGAGTATACCAACTGTTTTAGAGACTTTCTTAGTTATGTGTTGAATGTGGGTACTGAAGTTGAGTCTCTTGTCTAGGAATAGGCCAAGAAACTTTCCATCATTTGTATTGCTAATGTTTACATTGTCTATCTGAAGCTGAATTGCATTTGTAGATTTGCTTCCAAAATAAGATGTAGTAGGTCTTTTCTATGTTAAGTGTTAGTTTGTTGGTTGACATCCATAAGTGAACTTTTTTTTAGTTCATTATTAACAACATTATTTAGTGTATGTGGGTTGGGGTTGGAGTAGATGAGTGTAGTATCATCAGCAAACAAAATAGGTTTCAGAATATTAGAGACATTAGGCAGATCATTGATGTATATAAGAAATAGGAGAGGTCCCAAGATGCTGCCCTGTGGCACTCCAACGGTTATTGGTAGAGTGGGAGAGGTTATATTATTGATGGCTACACATTGGTGTCTATCACTGAGATAGGATTGGATATAGTCCAGTGCATGAGTGCAGTGTAGTCCAGAGGCAAAGAGAGCAAAAGGCCATCAGTGAAATAGAAAGAAATCCGAAATATTTTTTCTCCTATGCAAAATCAAGATCAAAAACCACATCTAGTATCGGGCCCCTGCGAAAGGGAGATGGAACTTTCACCGATGACAACAAAGAAATGAGCGAGCTACTGAGGACGCAGTACGACTCTGTTTTCAGCGAGCCATTAAACACACTAAAGATTGATAACCCAAATGAATTTTCCATGGATACGATACCAACATCAAATCATATATCAGACGTCACCCTATCCCCACTGGATTTTGAAGAAGCCATAAACAATATGCCTATGCCCTCTGCACCAGGCCCGGATTCTTGGAACTCCATATTCATAAAGAACTGCAAAAAACCACTATCGCAGGCCCTCCACATTCTGTGGAGACAAAGCCTAGATACTGGCGTTATTCCTGATATACAAAAAACAGCAGAGATAGCACCACTTCATAAAGGAGGAAATAAGGCAGAGGCAAAAAATTACAGACCGATAGCGCTAACATCGCACATCATAAAAATTTTTGAGAGAGTGCTAAGAAGTAAAATCACAAAATACATGGAATCACAGCAACTCCATAACCCGGACAACATGGTTTCAGAACAGGGCGCTCTTGCCTGTCGCAGTTGCTGGACCACTATGATATGGCATTAGATGCTATGGAAGACAAACATAACGCGGATGTAATTTACACAGATTTCGCAAAAGCTTTTGATAAATGTGACCATGGTGTTATTGCACATAAAATGCGTTCAAAAGGAATTACCGGAAAAATAGGCAGATGGATCTACAATTTCCTGACCAACAGAACCCAATGTGTAATAGTCAACAAAATAAAATCCAGCCCATCAACCGTGAAGAGCTCAGTCCCCCAGGGTACTGTGCTTGCTCCAGTACTTTTTCTCATCCTCATTTCGGACATAGACAAGAACACAACCTATAGCACTGTATCATCCTTTGCAGATGACACTATAGGATCTTCATGAGAGTAGGCAATATAGAGGACACGGCGAACCTCCAGTCAGATGTAGATCAGGTCTTTCTATGGGCTACAGAAAATAATATGGTGTTTAACGAAGATAAGTTCCAGCTCATGCGCTATGGAAAAAATTGAAAATATAAAAACGGAAACCACGTACAAAACTCAGGCAAATCATAACATAGAACGAAAAGGCAATGTAAAGGATCTGGGTGTACTCATGTCGGAAGACCTTACCTTTAAAGAACACAATAAAGTAGCCGTCACAACTGCAAGAAAAATGACAGGTTGGATAACAAGAACTTTTCACACTAGAGATGCTATACCGATGATGATACTTTTCAAAACGCTTGTGCTCTCTAGAGTAGAGTACTGCTGCACAATGACAGCACCTTTCAAAGCTGGAGAAATTGCTGACCTGGAGAGCGTGCAGAGATCCTTTACTGCTAGAATCCACTCAGTAAAACATCTAAACTATTGGGACCGACTAAAGAGCCTAAAACTGTACTCCCTTGAGCGCAGGCGGGAGAGGTACATAATAATTTACACGTGGAAAATATTAGAGGGGCTGGTCCCAAACCTGCACTCAGAAATAACATCACATGAGACCAGAAGACATGGCAGGATGTGCAGAATACCCCCGTTGAAAAACAGAGGTGCAACTGGTACTCTGAGAGAGAACTCTATTAACATGAGAGGTCCGAGACTGTTCAACACGCTTCCACTACACATAAGGGGCATAACTGGCCGACCCCTTACAGTGTTCAAGAGAGAACTGGATAAACACCTCCAAAGGATACCAGCTGATCAACCAGGCTGTGACTCGTACGTCAGGCTGCGAGCAGTCCGCGTCCAACAGCCTGGTTGATCAGTCCGGCAACCAGGAGGCCTGGTCGACGACCGGGCCGCGGGGACGCTAAGCCCCGGAAGCACCTCAAGGTAACCTCAAGGTAGGAGTAGAGCTATTTGTAGATAATTTTTTCAAATATTTTTGATAGTATGGGTAGGTTTGATATTGGTCTATAATTGTTTATGTCTGCCGGATTACCTCCTTTATGAACTGGCGTTACTCTTGCTTTTTTAAGGATATCAGGGAAGGTATGACACTCAAGGGATTTGTTGAAGAGCAGAGCTATAGATGGCGCAAGGGCATGGGAGGCGCTCTTGTATACAATGGATGGGATTTCACTGATGTTCCTAGCTTTGGTTTTTAGTGAGTGTATGATGGACACAACATCTGTCGGGCTGACTGGTGAAAGAAGAAGAGAGTTTGGATAGCTGCCTGAGAGAAATGTGTTGATGTGTCTGAGTCTGTGGGATTTTACTGGCAAGGTTAGCACCAACCGATGAAAAGAAGCTATTAAATTCATTTGCCATTTCTAAAACAGTTGACTGTGTAAAGCCATTCTTAGAGAGTGTTATCTGGCTTGTGGGAGTGTTGTTTAGTTCCTAGGATATTAGAGATGGTATTCCATGTGCTTTTCATATTGCCTTTTGCTTCTTCTCAACTCAATCAACAAGAAACATGAATATGAAAAGAAACTTAGGATTGGCCTAGTTTCAAAGGAAGTAGCTAAAAGGTACTCATCAATGCTTACCAGTATCATAAGAAAGGCAAAACTTGCATATTATGTGAATATTCAATCGCCGTACCTATCGATGATTTCTGTGTTGTTTGTTAAGTGTTCTTTGGTGATGGTCTGGTTGTGAGAAGAGATTATGTGTTCCTTGATGGCTCCCTGTTGCTTATGCATTGTTAGTCGCCTAGAAAGAGACGTTGTTGTCTTGCCTATATACCGAGTTTTTTGGGGCTTACAGTCTCCAAGTGGGCATTTAAAGGCATAGAATACGTTGGTCTCCTTCAAAGCGTTCTGTTTGGTGTCTGGGGAGTTTTTCATGAGTAGATTGGCCGGTTTTTTTTTTGTTTTATAATAAATTATCAATTGCATTTTCTGATTTTTGTCTGTAGGGATGACGTTCCTATCAACAATATCTTTCAGGACCCTTTCCTCCATTTTATGAACCGTCGAAAAGAAGTTCCTGTAAAATAGTCTAATTGGGGGTTCAAGTGTTGTGTTGGTTGACTCTTCAGAAGTTGCATGGCGTTTTACCTTTCTTTTTTATGATGTCTTTAACGAAACCGTTAGAGAAGCCGTTGTTGACTAGGACTTGCCTTATCCTACAGAGTTCTTCATCGACTTCTTTCCATCCTGAGCTGTGGCTTAGAGCACGGTCGACGTAAGCATTGACAACACTCCTCTTGTACCTGTCTGGGCAGTCACTATTGCGGAACGCCAAGCGAGTGTCTTACCACTACACCACGGAGACTGAGACTATTGGCATTGAGGCACATTCCTATGTTTGTTTCTTTGGTGTAGACTGCAGTATGGAAGCCTCCGCTCCTCTCCGTGACTGTTACATCAGTACTTAAGGAAATTCCTGTTTCAATTTTCCTCCGTGGTCCGACACTGTCACATTTTTAATAATTTATTTTCGTGATATACACACATATAAATAAATAAATAAATAAATAAATATATAAATAAAACCCAATGTACCTTCTTGTATAAATAAATAAATAAATAAATAAATAAATAAATAAATAAATAAATAACTAGCGAGGGACCCTTTACCCCGGCAGTGTCTATCTTACCCGCGCTCATGCTGGTGACATTCTCTCCACACCAAAAATTAATAACAGTTTGATATTATATATGTTCTAAAGTAATTTTAAGCAACATCTCTCATATTTTTATTTCATACAAATAAACGAAAAGCTGTTATTGTAGATTCTGTTAGATTCCTCAACACAGAGCTAGTAATTAAATAAAAACAAAGACAGTTGGCAGCCACCCTCATCAGATAGAAGGAAAGAGAACACAAGAGCACGTGTTCCCGGGGGCTGACCCAGTTGATCACCCCTTTGGTGCCTGTGTTAACGCTTCGTCTGGGTGGCTACTTGCCTCTCTTGCTCCTAATTCTTGATGTCCGTGTTGGTCCCTCCTGCTGGCTGTATTGCTCTCCTGCTGTAGCTGCGTCTTCCACCAAGCCTATAAGCTCCCTGCTGCTGGTCGTTGGCTGTTTTGGGGTACACGGAGAGTGTGAAGGCGCTCCATTAATTGTGAGGTGAGTAAGAAATCTTTCATAAGGTGTGTGAAGATCTTATGGAAGTGTTAGGTATCAGAGTGAAGTTGTCACCTCACGTTTTTATTTATTTATATATACAAGAGTTCTTACATTCTTGTACAAGCACTAGCACGCATAGCGTTTCGGGCAGGTCCTTAATCTTATGGTCCCGGGAATACGAGCCGACAAATCTTTTAACAACCAGGTACCCATTCACTGCTTGGTGAAGAGGCGTACAGTTAAGGATTTACGCTCAGTAAATCCTCCCCGGCCAGGATACTTGGATTATTGTATTCAAGCATGGAGACCTTATCTTCAGAAACACGTAGGTGCTTTGGGGAAGCTCAACACCGGACAACAAAAATAATTCCAGAACTAAATTGACTCATACACGGAAAGGTTGAGGGCCTCAGGGCTAACAACACTGCAAACCAGACATGACAAGTCTAATCTTGTCGAAACATTCAAAATACTGAAGAATTTGGAGGATATTACTCCAGACAACTTCAAAAAGGTCAAATATAACACAAACAAGCAGTGGTTTTAGGCTCAATAGGCCACAATGTACGACCTGAAACCAAAGGATCCTTTTTCACTCATAAGGTTTAAACCCACAAAACTGCCAACCCGCTGAAGCTGTAAATGCCAAAACACTGCTGAATTTCAAAATTCAGCTTGAAAAAATCAGGAGAAGATGGGTGACGGTTAACAAGCCGCTGGCTTCCTGCCCTCATCAAGGCCACTATAGTACAGTAGTATCATGTAGTACAGTCGGGTTTGTTCTTGACTCACAATTGGGAATCCCGGGTGGGACAGTAATGGTTGGGTGCATTTCCCATCACTTAATGTCACTGTTCACCTAGCAGTAAATAGGTACCCCAGGAGATGGTCATCTTGTTGTGTTGTTGCATCCTGCAGAGGGTCAGTAATTCAACCATGGGGGGGGGGGAGGGTGACCTTGATATAAGCCTAACATGTATATATATACAATGGCTGCCTGTCCCCCTAACAATGAATTATTGAATTAAAAGTCAGGTACACACTATCCACCCATATGTTAATGCTAGCTAGCCAACTTCTCTCTGTTCAAAAAGGAATTTTATAAACGCCTTCAAAAGATACCTGATAAATCGGGCTGTAATTTATATGTCTAACTGCTAGTAGCAATGTACTAGCCTAGTTGTGCTTACTGGGGTTGAGCTTCGACTTCTTTGGTCCTGCCTCTCCACTTTCCACTACCTCTCTCAACCAGTTTAAGATGAAAACTAAGTACTACCTAATTAACTCCATGTAATCTACCTCACCTTTAAATGTTAACCTATGTCTTATTATTTTTAAACAATGCTGTTTGTTAACCAACTTGTTTATTGGCTATTTTCTACCATGTTCCCCCCTTTTTTATCTTTTCTTTCAGTCGAATTTATACTTTAAGCTCAGTTACTATTAAGTTTTAGTCCAAGTTTTTTTTCTTCCACACCGTGCCCGAAACGCTCTGCTTATTAGTGGCGTTAGGTATTTATATGTACTAGCTCTGTCTATAAATAATCTGAATGTTTGTAACTCTCCATCTATGTATGTACTTTTCCTAAATAAAATATTATTATTATTATTATTATTATTATTATTATTTGAATAAACTGGTGTACAGGTTCCAGAGCCTATTGGGCTCTTATGCCTACATTTGAAATGGTATTGAATCTGCCTCCACCACATCTCTGCCAAGTGCATTCCATTTGTTAACTACCCTGACACTGAAAAAAAAATCTTTCTGATGTTTCTTTGGCTCATTTGAGTACTAAGTTTCCACCTGTCTCCCCTTGTTAATGTTCTGCCCTTGCTAAATAGTTTCTTTGTCCACTCTGTCATTTCCTCTTAGAATTTTGTAGATGGTAATCATGTCTCCCCCAACTCTTCTGTCTTCCAGGGATGGGAGGTTTAAGTCCCATAGCCTCTCCTTATAACTCCTACCTCTCTGCTCTGGGACTAGTCTGGTGGCATACCTCTGAATCTTCTCTAACTTTGTCTTGTGTTTAACTAGGTATGGACTCTAGGCTGAAACTGCATACTCCAGTGTATAACAGCTTGGTTGGCCATACCACAAACCAGGAAACCTGGTCAGGGCTGTGGGGACATTGATCCTCGTAACAACCTTAAGGTCTTACTAATTAAGATTGGATTAATATGGATTAATATTAAATGTATTTTAACTACTGTAAATGTAATAAGGTTTAATACCCATTGATGAGGATAGGCCTTATTGAGGTCCCCCTAGGCCAGTGTTTTTCAACCGGTGTGCCCTGGCACACTGGTGTGCAGTGAAGGTCAACAAGTGTGCCATGGGACAAAGATCAAATTTTCTGGCCGTTCATTTGAATGAGTTGACTCTTCTCCTTTCAACAGTCAGCCCGACATGTTATGTCCATCATGCACTCACCAAAAACCAAAGCATGAAATATTAGTGAAATACTATCTATGGTATTCAAGAGTGCCTCCCATGATCTTGCACCACCTATAGCCTTGCTGTTCAACAAATCTCTAGTGTCAAACCTTCCCTGATAACCTTAAAAAGCACGAGTAACGGCAGTTCATAAAGGAGGCAATACAGCAGACATAAAAAATTACAGACCAATATCAAATTTACCTGTACAGTATTATAAAAAATATTTGAAAATGTTATTTACGAACAGCTCTACTCCTGCCTCGTAAAATTCAACATCCTAAGTCCATGTCACATTGGCTTCCGCTCCCAAAAGAGTTCCAACGGTGCAATTATTAGTCTGGTTGATGTAATCTACACAGCCCTTGACAAAAATTAGTTACCGATTGGACTCTTCATAACTACTACTTGCTTAAACTCTAATATTATGGAATCAGAGGCCTTGCCCTACACTACTGTATATCCAATCTTATCTTAGTGATACACACTAATATGTAGCCATCAATGATATAACCTCTCCAATTCTACCATTAACTGTAGGAGTGCCACAGGGCAGCATCCCAGGACCTCTATTTCTTATATACATCAATGATCTGCCTTATATGTCTAACATTCTCAAACCTATATTATTTGCTGATGATTTTACCTTCATCTACTCAGATCCCAACCACACACACTAAATAATGTAGTAAATAACAAAATAAAAAAGAAATCCATTTATGGATGTCAACCGACAAATGCACACTAAACAGAAAAGACCTACTACATTTTATTTGGAAGCAAATCAACAAATGCAATTCAGCTTCAGATAGACAATGTTAACATCAATAAAAATGATGGAAAGGTCCTTGGCCTATACATAGACAAGAGACTCAACTTCAGCACCCACATACAACACATTACCAAGAAAGTCTCAAAAATGGTTTGTATACTTTCTAAACTCAGATACTGTATTATGTTCCCCACTGCTTTCTTCTCATTGTACTATGCGCCACTCTATCCCTATCTTGCATATGGTATCTGTGCTTGGGGTTCAACCACTGCAAACTACCTGAAGCCCATCATCACCTAGCAAAAATCAGAACAATAATGTAACACACTTTTCAAACAACACTTAGCCCCCTTGTTTAAATCCCTAAACATGCTAAACAAACTCACTCCACACATTCTCTTGTGCCATTTACATTTACAAAACCCTGTTCTTAAATGCAAACCCTGCTTTGAAACTTTTCCTTGACAGATGTAATAGAACCCATAATCACCACACCAGAAATAAATATCTCTGATATCCCCAGTCAAGCTAATCTAATGTAGGCATTCTATGTAAATAAAGGGAACTGGTCTATGGAACTCACTCCCTAACGAATTGAAAAGCTGTCCAGCCTATGCCTCATTCAAAAGTAAAACCAAAAAGAACCTAATTTCATCCTCATAGTTTCCTACCTAGTACCTTAAACTAGCACTGTATCATGTGCCTTCCACTCCCCCAATGTATGTGCCTAAGCCATTCAACTTCACCATTGTAATTACTGCATCATGGTTGTTAACTGAATGCATATTTTACTACATTATACTACATTATATACGATCCTCAAATTATGCTACAATATACCTGTTGAAAACCCTCAAATTTTACTATGATGTATCTACTAATCTTCATTAAATTTTCTTACAATGTACCTGTTAACATTTCTTTAACATTTCTCAATTTTGCTAGAAATTACCTGCTTAAAATTATCTGTTAGATTAAGGACCTGCCCGAAACGCTATGTCTGTTAGTGGCTTTATAAGAATGTAAAAACATTATTGCTATGTACAGTATATACTGTATATAAATGTATATAAATAAATAAATTAATAAAACTGACATCTTGGGAAAATATTCTCAGTTGTCCTTACAAAAAATAAAAAACAAACAAATGTTATGCCTTGTTGAGTGTGCTATTAGTTTAAAAAGGTAGAAAATATGTCCTAGGCCAATGCTGGCCATCCTGCAGGATGCAACCCATTACAGTTGACTAACTCTAGGGTACCTATTTAATGCAAGGCAAACAGAAGCCTCAGGTGAAATGAAATATGCCCAGCCATTTCTGTCCTGCTCAAGGATTGAACTCAGGATCCTTGATTTGAGAAAATTGGGATGATTATTACTTTAACCATTTGTGAAATGTTTGAAAGATATAGTTAGGAAACTTTTTAAGGTGTGAAGTAGTTTTTATTAATACTTTTTGCTCGTCCTTCAGGTCTGGTTGATAGGTCTGTTGAAAGTGATGGAGTCTGAGGATGACTACAGTGACTATGAGGATAAAACTGAAACACAAAGTTACCAGCTGTTGTCTTCTGAGCATGATCTGCTTAGAGTGAGTGACAGCCTTTCAAGAAATGAGAGATGCAGTCAAATTAACAGTATAAGTAAAAATAGCTTCTTGGTTCTTGAAGCAGAAAATGACTGTGGAGAATGTTATATTCAAAGTGCAGTTGACCATCAGTCTGAAGAAGAGGAATTTCATGTACAAGATATAAAGCAGCTAGAAAATATCCAGGATCATGGAAGGATGCAGATCAGTATGAATGGCACAAGAAGCTCTTTACCAGACAAATCATCTGTTTCCTCTCCATGCACAGCTGTTACTACGGCAGGTGGAAATAGCTCTTCAAGATTTTCTCGTCTCTTATTCCTCATAAAACAGGGAAAATGTTCCCCAGATGTGAATGATGTGAATGATAGGCTTCTAAAGAGAGGAAATTACTTTGATCAAATAAGCTGTATTCAACAAAATAAAAGTAATAATTTAGATTGCATAAGAAAACTATCAACATGCAACTCTCAAGAAAATTTATCAACAAGTGATTTCTCTGGTGTTGACTCATCGGAAACATCTTCCAGTAACAGAGATGATGCCGTAAAATACCTGACAAGTACCGAACATGAGCACACTTTTTTGATGTCTTGTGATGCAGAGGCAACTAATACTACCAAACACTTGAGGCCCCCTGAATTATATTCTGATACATTAACTGGAAAAGCAGCCGAAAGTAGGTATCCTAGCCAAAAGATATTTTCTGTGCACCTTTCACATGAATCGAATGCTTTGCAACAAACCTTTGAAAATTATCTTTCATATACGAGGTACTCATACAGGAGACAGAAACCCTCCAATAATTCTGAAATTATATATAATGAAAAGAGTAGAAGCACTTCTGTTAAAGAGGACAGTTCATTTAAAAGAGTTAAGGAGCAGCTTAAGATATTTCATCTGAGAATAAAAGTTAACATTTTAGCTCAGCCACTTCCAGCAACTTCAAATGAGGAGAAAGAATGGTATTCCAGACTTGAAATTCACATAAATGAATTAAGATCAGCAAAATCTCAAGTTGATTTAGTTGAGAAACTGTCAGTGTTTTCCTCTGCCCTTAAGAGTGACATGTACTTGGGAAACTGCTTTTTAATTAGCCTCATGAGTTACGCACAGTCAGTTCTTGATTTGGAAAATAATTTGGCTGAAATTTGCGATATTATCATGTGTTTAATTCCTTGTATCAATGTTGTTGTCACCAAGAAAATTAACAAAAAGACTATTAATGTTATTAAAAATGACAACATTATCCAGACTCTTTACAAGTCAATGATAAATGTATTCAAGCAGGAAACAAGGTACACTGAAGGATCCATCAGGGAGCTGCTACGACATAAAGATGACAGTAAGATCAAGGTTCATATAGCACGAATGACTCCGCAAGAATCAAAAAAGTTATTCCAAGAGACCTTTGCTGATCCTGGGAATCCTGCTGATATGTATCTTATTTATACCTGGCAGATTTTAAATATTTATGAAGTGAGAGAAGATAATATGCAGGGAACATCTGTGTTGTCACTCACACAGCTGTTGGAAGACTCGGGAAAGTTTATAAATATAGTTCCAACAAAGGATTTAAAAAGTAAGGAAGGAAAGGTTCCATTTAAGAATGTTACAAAGATGCCAGCACTGCAATCAAGTGATAATTTGAAAAAGAATTCAAATTCGAAAGCAATGATTGACTTGAGTTTTGAATGGGCAGATTTTCACGTTGGTCAGCTGTATGAAAATGGAGTAGTATTTCTCATTAATATGACTGACTGGCTTGATTGCTTGAAGGAAATCTCTTCAGCTATTGAAAAGTTGGAAGTGAAAAAGAAGGTCAAGTTCCTGCCATCACTTGGATCTACATATTCATTACCCTTGCAGGTGAGAGGTTTTTATTATGGAATAATATACCTGTACTCCCCTATTTGTACTCGCCTATTGGTAATTACCTCAGTGATTGTGCCTGCAGGATTGAGCGTTGGCTCTTGGATCCCACCTTTCTAGCCGCCAGTTGTTTAAAGCAATGACTCCTTTCCTTCTCTATCATCCCTAGTTTTAAAGCTATGAATAGTGTTTGCTTCCACAACATGCTTCTTTTGTTCATTCCATTTCCCTACTACTCTCATGCTAAAAGAAACCTTTTTAACATCTCTGTGACTCAGATGAGTTTCCAGCTTCCACCCTATGTCCCCTTGTTCTGTTGGTATTCCATGTGAACATTTTTCTCTTTTCACTGTCAATTCCCCTAAGTATTTTGTATGCTGTCATATTTCTCCTCTCCCTCCTTTTTTCTAATGTCGTCAGGTTCAATTCCTTCAGTCGCTCTTCATTTCTCATCCCTTGCAACTCTGGGACTAGCCTTGTTGCAAATTTCTGAACCTTTTTCAGTTTCCTAATGTGTTTCTTTAGGTGGGGCTGCATACTCTGACTGGTCTCGTGAATGCAGTGTAAAGCATTCTGAATGCCTCCTTACTTAGGTTTCTGAATGACAGTCTAACCGTTGCTAGCATAGAGTACTGTGCTGTCTTTATGCAATTTATATGTGCCTCAGGAGTTAGATTTGGTGTTACGGCCACTCCCAGGTCCCTTTCTCGATTCGTCACAGGAAGATAGTTTCACTTCATTGTGTACCGACCCTTTGGTCTCCTGTCACCTAGACCCATTTTCATAACTTTATACTTGATGTCAGCCTTCAGTAGCCATTTCTTTGACCATCTCTGCAGCTTGTTCAAGTCCTCTTGGAGGAGCCTACAATCCTCATGTCACAACTTGTCTCATTAATTTACGTCATCCATGAATGTCGATATAAAGGACTCGACTCCTGTAGACATGTCGTTCATATGTATTAGAAATAGAACTGGTCACAACACCGATTCTTGAGGTACTACACTCGTTTCGGTTTGCCAGTCTGAATTCTCGCCCTAGACTATTACTCTCTGGCGCCTGTTAAGTAATTCCTTACCCAAGCAAGGGCTTTTCTACTAACTCCTGTTAGCCACTTAAGTTTGAATAGCAGTCTCCTATGAGGTACTGTATCAAAGGCTTTTTAGCAGTCCAGAAAAACTGTATGTAGTTTGCCCATCCTTCCCTGTCCTAGCTTATTCTTGTTACTTTGCCATAGAATTCCAGAAGGTTTGTTAAGAATGATTTCCCTTCTCTGAACCCATGTTGGTGTTTGTTTACATAGCTAATTTTCTCTTAAGTGTGTAACCAGTCTTAACCTGATTATTCTTTCAAGTATTTTACAGGGGATGCTTGTCAGTGATACTGGTCTGTAGTTAAATGCATCTTCCCGATCTCATTTCTCGAAAATTGGTACCACATTTGCCTTCTTCCAGCAACTGGGTAACTCTGCCTTCATAAGTGACTCATTATAGATCCTTGCTAGAGGCATGCTGAGGGCTCCTCTTTGTATTCTTTAAGCACCATTCTTTAAGCTCTCACAAGTCAAACCAGGCTTGACTTGTGAGAGCTTGGTCCACCAGGCTGGAGTGCACAGTATGACACGAGTGAAAAAGCAACGGTCCTCCGGGTGCACACTCCCCCACACACCACCACATGAAAGTAGCATTGTGGGCCTGCGCTGCCTCTTTTAGTATCCACGGTGATACATTATCTGGTCCAACTACTTTAGTTTCATTCAGTGTTAGCTATTTCATTACCTCCTCTCTTGTCACTTCTATATCTATTAGACTCTCATCTTGGGTCATCTCTTCTAACAATGGGAGCTGCTCAGGCTCGGTTGTGAACACTCCATGGAAACTGGCATTCAGTATCTTGCAGATATCCTTGTCGCTTTCTGTATATGCCCCTTCTGTTTAACTTTAGTCTTGTCACATAGTTGTTCACCGACATTTTCCTTCGTATATGACTATGTAGTAATTTAGGTTGCTTTTTCACTTTGATTCCAATATCATTCTCATAATTTCTTTCCGATACTCTCCTTATATTAATGTATTCATTCCTTGCTCTGTTGCATCTAATCCTATTGTCATCTATCCTTTGTCCTCCACTTCCTCTTGCTTCTCATTTTTGCTTCCTGGCACTGTCTATTAAACCATGGGTTTTTATATTCCCTCCTACTGTTTCGATTTACCATCTCTGAATCCATGCTGGTAGTTTGTTACAAAGCTATTTTCCTCCAGATGCTCTATGAGCCTTTTTCTCAGATTTTCGCCATCACCTTGCATGGTATACAAGTTAGGGAAACTGGCCTGTAGTTTAGTGCCTCTTGTCTGTCACCCTTTTTGTATATTGGGTCTACATTAGCTGTCTTCCAGCTTTCTGGTAGGTCTCCTGTTTCCAATGACCTGTTATACACCATAGAGAGTGGCACGCTTAGTGCTTCTGCACCTTCTTTTAGTATCCACGGTGAGATTCTGTCAGGCCCAACATCCTTTGTCATATTGACTGGTGAGGTCAAGAGCCTCCAAGGTTGCTGGGTTTGCCTCCTCATTTAGCACAGGGGCTTCTCCTTGTTCTTTTGTGAAGACCTGGAATCTCTTGTTGAGTTCTTCACACACCTTGTCATTCTCTGTGTATCTATTCTCCCCTTTTCTCAGTTTCATCACTTGTTCCTTTACTGCTGCTTTCCTCCTGATATGACTGTGGAGCAGCTTTGGTTGGGTCTTAGCTTTACTCGCGATGTCATTTTCAAACTGTCTCTGCTTCTCTCCTTACTCTGAGGTACTCATTTCTTGCCCTCTGGTATCTCTCCCTTTTCTCTGGCGTTCTATTATTCCTGTAGTTCCTCCATGTTCTTTTACTCAATTGCTTCGCTACCTTACATTCCTGGTTGAATCATGGATTCTTCGGCTGCTTTTAGAGCTGGGCTGGTGGATGGTGTCCCTGGACCTCTGGGAAGCGTATTGACACATCCTGATTTATCCGGGGTTCAGGGAATGGCTCGGGTTTGTCTTGTGGGCAACAGGCTTACTGCTTTCATTGCCTTTCTTTCAGTTTAAATCTGGCACCTCGTGGGTTCACACGCCTTACCCGGGTCATGGTGACCTGTTTGCATCCGTTAGGGGTTCGAGTTCTGGCTTACCTCGATGACTGACTGGTCTGGGCTCCCAGTCAGTCTGCGTGACTGCTCGCCAGGGATTTGGTTCTTTCCCACGTTGCCAGGTGGGAAAGTTCCACCTGGAACTTCCTCCAGTTCAAGGGCAACTAGAGGAAGTCACATTCGGTTTCCTCTCAGGTTCGGACTTGGCTGGGTCTTGTGTGGGACTCTCGGACCATTTCCTTGTCTCTCCCTCCTGCGGCGTTGCTGTGGCTGCGGTCCAGCCTTCAGTTATTTTTGGAGGGCACCTGGGTCACGTGTTGGTTGTTCGAGCAGCTGTGTGGGAATCTGAACCTCGCTGTGCTTCTCTACCTGTTGGGTTGGATCTGGCTTCGGCGGCTGTTTTGATTACTTCAGGGACATCCCTTGCATCCCCTTCGCCGCTCTCGCGATCGCTGGGTTTGGACCCCCATGGGCCTTGTGTCGGTTGCTACATTGCTGGCTTCCTCTTCAGGGTTTTTTTTAGGTTTTGTGCCGTGGCGCCTGTCCGAGCCCTCACTCGATGTGTTCACGGATGCCTTGTCTCTTGACTGGGGCTTTGTGACCAGTGCTCACCAGGCTGGTGAGCACTGGTGAGGCATACTATCGCTGCGGTATGGCACTCGTCCTTTTGTTGGGCTCACAGCACTGCACAGGATTTCGCTGCGGTATGGCATTCGCCTCAGAGGGTTCGCGTCGCTTTCGGATCGATGATCCGGCTCCATTCGGACTGCTCCCTTATGGTTCATTGTCTGAACTTAGAGGGTTCGATGCTGTCCTTGGTTCTTTGTGGCTGGTCACTTCAGGTGATGCGTCTGCTGAGTTCTTGGGGTTTTGACTCTCTTGGCGGTTCATGTCCAGGGAGTGTCCAATGTACTGGTGGACGGCCTGTCCCATTTCCTTCCCCTGTCCACGGACTGGACAGTCGACGCCGACTCGTTCCATTGGCTCTGCTGGATGTTCAGTGTGCCTGGACATGGACAACTTTGTGTCAGCTTGCTCAAGGCGTCTTCTGGTATATGCTGTGCCTTTTCCCGACTGTGAAGCTGTCAGTGTCAATGACTTTCGACTGGACCAGTCAAGGTGGGGTTACCTGTACCTCTTCCCACCGGTTCAGTTGTTGCTCCAAGTCCTGGCTCCCTTGGAGATTTAGCAGGGGAGGGTAGTACATGTATTATATAATCATTTTTAAACATGAAGATACTGTAGTATGCATGTGGTTGATGTGGCTACAAAAATGTGTTCAGTATGGAATGAACTGCAAAGTTTTTCTGAAAAGACTCGCAGATAAAGCTGTAGCAAGCTGTTGTTAACTTTTTTTAATGACAATGTGATGTCTCACTACAGACAAGTGTTAGAAGTATGGAAAAACAAGTCTTTAAACAGATTCTTAGTGAAAAACAAGCAGTGAGGCACAACCAGGTCCCAGTGGTATACCTACGAAACATATGAGAGAGAGTACCCTAGAAATGGCATCACTGCCTGATGTTGTAATGGAAGGGGACTTGCTTCCCAAACACTTAAACCTCCCCTCCTCTTCACCGTCTTCAGTATACCAACAAGAGTAGACAATAAAAATAAGGTACAGCAAAAAATATGAGTAGTATTCTGTTTAAAATGTAGTTTTAACTCTTTGTCGAGCCCAGCAGGCCAACCACAGCTCACCGTAAGGTCGGCCAGCCGTTGCCCCATGAACGCACAACCACACTCCAATGTTTATAGTCTTTCTAGTTTTCTCACCTCAGTTTTCGTGCTACATCGTTCATTTTGTTATAAAATTGTTTGAAATAGAATGCTCTAAAGGGATATATGCATATAAGGGTCAAATAGAACATTACCAATACCATAAGATAAAGTACAGTCATGTGAAAAAAATGGCTTTTCGTCATTGTTTACAGTCGTTATTCATTCCCGACTTTATTTGTTACACTATTTCATTTGTCTTGCTTCCTTCATCAGTGTTTTACCACAATATCATATGCATAAAGAAATTAATAAACCTATATACTTACCACCCAATGATGATCATGGAGCATGAGTTGAGCATTATGTAGAACCCCTCCACCTGCTCCAGGAAGAGATTTCCTGAAGTTGTTCAACATATGTTTTATAGGTGGAGGGGATGGAGAGTAAACACTACTGCTTAGCCACCCAGTATTTCATCTTGCGATGGTACAAGCAGGAGCACGGTGCAGCACACAGTGCCACACCTCACCACTTGCACTTATACTTGGTGTCCTTCCTTTTGCCAGATTTGTAGCAGACACAACACCCCAGAGCTTTCTCGATGTGAATTAGGGAATGGTTCAAGTTCCTGTTCAGACATTTGGGTTTATCCATAATACGAGGTCTTCTAGCAGCAGCATCACTAGGCATTGTTTGAACCTCGTCTTCTGAGTCAGATGATGAATCTTCATTTCGAGGTGAAGAAGGGAAGAGTGGCAGCCTCACACCTGATGTCCTGGGTGTTGCAACCGTGTCACCAGTAGAACTGTTGTCATCCTCGTGTACATCACAAGCATGTATGATGTCATTTTTGAGAGGCCAATCCTTATACTTAAACTTCACTAGTGACCAAATTACTTCGTGGAACTAGAGGAATTTGAGTTTCTTGGTATCTGTTGTGTAGTACTTGTATAACACAAAAGCATTATGGATAGTCATTTACAGAAAGTAGAGCGAGATTTTCTTTATCCACTTATGACATTTCTGTGTGAAAGAATGTTAATTGACCATTTGGTCGAAGTGATCAACACTTCATGTGGTTAATGTAGATACAGATTGCCTTTGGTTTGTTCACAGTGACCTGTTGCAATGAAGATGTTCCGTCACATTTGCATTATCTTTTCCTTCTTTCCACTTCTTGTATATCTGCAAGTTGTGATGAGTGAAACTACTCACCTATCTTTCCACAGAATTATAAAGGTATTGTCCTTCTGTCAGAATACAGTTTTATCTACTGGAAGTTTCCTCTTTGCTTCTAGCTGGAGATCTTTGTGTGCATCACACTGCAATCTGAGAATACCACAGGTGTAAACACCATGTTCATGCAGCTGTTCACTAAGTTGAACCGAGCTATAGTAGTTATCCATGGTAACATTTGTTCTTCGGTGGTGCAATCAAGCCCATAACCATTTCAATTGTTGTCTTCCCATTTCCTGCATACACTTCAAAATCAGAGATGTAACTAGTATTTGAGTCATCCAGCATGTACAGCTTTACTCCATACTTATCAGGTTTATTTGGGTTATAAACCTTGAAAGATAGACAGTCCCTCCCACGACATTGTGCTTTCATACCCCACGTGGCATCATGACATTGCCTCGTGGGTGGCCACCTATGCAGCGGTGTCGTGATGCCACGTGGGGTATACAGAGAATGGGAAGACATTGATGCGCATTTTAAAAATGAGTCCCATAATAATCGGATAATAAATGGAATTTTTACAAATAATATAATTGTTGACAGCATTAACGTCATGTTACGAACCATGTATATTGTTTTAATGACTGCGAGAATGTCATCACGAAGTCAAAGTGTTAACTTAATATTTTTGGGTGTGTGGAACAGATTAATTCAATTTACATTATTTCCTATGGGAAAATTTGATTTGGCTATCTTGAGATGATTTCGGGGCTTTTTTTTTTTTTTTTTTTTTTATAGTGTCCCCGCGGCCCGGTCCTTGACCAGGCCTCCACCCCCAGGAAGCAGCCCGTGACAGCTGACTAACACCCAGGTAATGTACCTATTTTACTGCT
This sequence comes from Procambarus clarkii, assembly GCF_040958095.1. Taxonomy (NCBI): domain Eukaryota; kingdom Metazoa; phylum Arthropoda; class Malacostraca; order Decapoda; family Cambaridae; genus Procambarus; species Procambarus clarkii. The sequence continues at coordinate 31,517,092 of NC_091171.1, forward strand.
AGGTAACAGGGGCATAGGGTGAAAGAAACTCTGCCCATTGTTTCTCGCCGGCGCCTGGGATCGAACCCAGGACCACAGGATCACAAGCCCAGCATGCTGTCTGCTCGGCCGACCGGCTCCCTTGTACGAATGGTGTACGTGTACGAATGATGTACGTGTACGTGAACATTTGTTGGTGTACGAATGTTCGGTTAACAATTCGGCTCTTGGAACGGGTTAAATTTGTAGACTGAGCTGCCACTGTATTTGCTTTGGAGAAAACATTTGGTGGCACTCAGATGATGAAAATAAAAAGTTTGGATGGTGGTGCCTCCAGTAGTGATTGGGGTAAAAGGCAGGAAAAGGAGTGTTGGAAAGAAAACTAATGCATACCTGTACTGTAGTAGAACTTAAGTAAAACCAGGTCAAATGGCAAAGTGGTGACCATAGTCCATATAATTTGTTGTGGCTGCATTTAAACTTCTCTCAGAACTCATGTTTTTTATATTTTTGTGTAACGTGCATCAGTATTTAATATCCTCCTTGTGTATTTTTTTTTATACAGCATGGCATTTGTATCCTTAATGGTAAAGAAGATTTGGCATACATTCGAGTAAAAGTTGTGAGATCAGCAGGCCCAGTTGCTTGGGTTTACGGTATAGACACAGGGAGTATACACATGTGTGAAGTGGGAGATCTTATTCTTCTCCCTGCTGCAGTTATCAACTATCCCCCATGTGGCAGACTGGCTTTGTTACCACGTAAGTTGTCATGGCTTGCTGTGATATATTAATTGTAATTTGAGAATAAAATTTTTAATATTGTTTTCTGCATATTAGAATAAGCTCAGTAATTAGGGAAATTAAGCATCATTTAGGCATGGGTATGGGTATGACTTGTCAGAGATTGGATAGTAACTTAATAATCTGTATTTGTAAGAGAATGGTTATTTCTGTCTGTCCAAGATTGGAGGCCAGACACTTGGGGCTAATCCTGCCCAACTTTGCAGGGTGAATGGTCTAGGGGTACGGGACAAACATAGGCTGGTTGAGTGTTTGTCCTATTGGTCCGATGAAAAGAAAGATGAACCTAATTGTGACCCCTGCCCCCCACCATATTTCTATGAAAGGTGGCTGGTTGAGTCAATAGATTTTTTTTTTTTGTGGGGGGGGGGGGGATGTTCGAAGAGGTAATGTGAAGGGACCTCACTGACTGACTGACCTCACTGACCAACATGACTGATCTCAATGATTGACCGACCTGACCGACCAACATGAACGAACGACTGACCGGGCTGGTACTGACCTGACCTGACCTGACCTGACCTGACCAAGGGAGGGGGGCATGACGGGTCTCACCCAGAAAATGGCGTTTCATTACATTCAACTGGTTTTTTCACCGTAAAAGCTGAGGAAATTTCTTCGGGGGAGGACGAGGAGGAGGAGGTAGAGGATGTCCCTTCCTCATTAATTAAGAAAATGTGTGCAGCATGGGAAGACTGCAAACTTTTGCCGACTAGTGTCACCCAGATAAAGTTGTAGCAGGCCGTTACATTAACCATTTTAATGACAATGTTATGTCTCACTACAGACATGTGTTAAAACATAGGGAAAAACAAGTGTCAATAGAAAGATTTTTAGAAAGACAAGCAAGCAGTGAGCCACAACCAGGTTGTAGTGGGAAGCCTACATAACATAGGAGAGAGACTACCCCAGCAAAAGTCATCACCGTTAGATGTTATAATGGAAGGGGGCTCCCCTTCCAAACACTAACACCTCTCCTCTTTCTCCCCTCCTGTCCGTCTTCCATACGCCAATAAGAATCATCAATAAAGGCAAGATATAACATGTACATACTGTAGTACAAAATATTTGTAGTATTATGTAGGAAATGTATTTTGAAGTTAATATTTTGGCAGTGTGAAAGATTAATTAATTTACATTATTTCTTATGGGAAAATTTGTTTTGGTTTTTGAATTTTCGATTTACAAACCATCTCTGGAAATGGATTAAATTAGTAAATGGAGGTATCACTGTATACACTTTAGGCTTGTACTGAGGTCATCAAAGGTTACACTACTGATCTTTCCGAAGACGCAAACCTCACAACAATTGCTTAACTCCCAGGTACCTATTTACTGCTAGGTGAACAGCGGCATTAGATGAAGGAAAATGTGTCCGACCATTTCTGTCCTGCTTGGAATTCGAACCTGGGATTCCTGATTGTGATACAAGGATTATCCCATCTGTACTACCAAGACCATTACAGGGAAATGTAATTATCTAAGTGTAGTTACAGGATGAGAGTATAGTCATGGTGTCGCGTCTTCCTAGCACTGTTATATAATGCTTTGAAACTACTGTATTGACAGTTTTGGCCTCCACCACCTTTTCACTAAGTTTCTTATCATCCCTAGTATTTTGGCATCATCAGCAAACACATTCATATAATTTTGTATTCCTTCTGGTAGATCGTTTATATAGACAACAAACATTACTGGTACTAGAACTAAGGCTTGTGATATTCAACAAGAATCAGTTCTCCAGTCCAATACATTGCCTCTGATTACTGCCCCTCATTTTGCTGTCGGAAAATTTTTCATCCATGTCAGAAGTCTGCTTGTTACCCTTCTAGTATCATTTATCAAAATCATTTTTTAAATGTTTTGACTACTGCTCTTGTCAGTGATACAGGTCTATAATTAAGAGGGTCTTCCAAGTTACAATTTTTTCCTGTGGGGAGCCGCTTTGGCTCCCTGGAGCTATCGGGCTAATATGCAATTCATTAGACCAGGGCATTAGCCATAGGAGTTCAGCCTACCAGGGACCACGAGCCAGAACCTGGCCCCTTCGGAGAGGCACAGGGAGCAATGGCCCTGGAAGCCCCCCCGGTGATTGGGGTTTTTCCTTATCTACCATCGACCCGGGTTAGGCACCCAGAAAGGTAGGCATAACAAAACAGACCCCCATATGGTAAGAAAATTACAACTGAAAACAGAACAGAGAGGCAGAACTCCCTCCAATCCCAAGGAAATAAGCAAACGTCACACCCCACCGCCACGGCGACCCGGAGTCTTGCGAGCTGTGTTCTCTGCATGTTCTCCAGTTTACCAGTTCTGATAACATTTATATTTGGGTACAGGTGGCATCCACGTTGCGTTGCTTGGTTTAGGTTGGTCGCCCACCCAGATGCCCCAAGGCTGCCCCGTTTTCGTTGTAGGGACCCGGACTTGGGGGGCGTTAGTTGCTTCGACTTTGGTTCAGTCCGCGCTTACTGGTCCTTTCCATGTTATTCACCCTGCTCCCCCTCTCCCCTACTTCCGGCTCCCAAACCTCTTAGGGTTTCGGAGTCAGAACAGGGTTTAGTTGGTAATGAGACTTGGGCAGCTTTTGAGCTGATTCCTCCTGCCAAGGCTTCTGGGTCACATGCAGGCCCCCTTCTTTTCTGCCTTTTCCCTGGACTCTGCCTTTTTCTTCAGTGGTAGAGGGTATGGAGGACTGCTCTGCCCTGGGTCCCAACTTGGGGGATCCCAGGGCTGAGGAGGAGTTAACCTGAGAGGGGCTTGGGCCCCCTTTGACCTCGCTTGGATGTTAGTGCCCTCTTTGTGGGGCTTATTTAGATTTAGATTTTTTATTCAGGTAAAGGTACATACATTGAAGATGAGTTACAAACATAATGTTGGATTTAAAGATAGAGCTAGTACTCCTAAAGCCACTAGTATGCATAGCATTTCAGGTAAGGTGTGGGGGGAAAAAGAACACTTAGACTAAAACTTAATACTAATTAAGCTTAAAGTATAAATTGTGTTGAAAAGAGGAATAAAAAAAAGAGGGGGGGGGGGCAGAACATGGCAGAAAATAGCAATTATACAAGTTGGTCAACTAACAGCATTGTTTAAAATGGCAAAACATAGGATGACATTTAGGGGTAAGGTAGGTTACATGGAGTTTATTAGGTAGTACTTAGTTTTCATCTTAAATTGGTTGAGAGAGGTACAGCCTTCAACATGATTGGGAAGGTCATTCCACGTTCCAGGTCCCTTGATTTGTAGAGCATTTCTAGTTTAAGTCATACTCTTGGAATATCAAATAGGTACAGTATTTGTTTCTGGTGTGGTGCCAATGGGTTTTGTTACAACCTTCTAGGAAGCTCTTAAGGTCAGGATTGACATTACAGTTCAGAGTTTTAAATATATAGAGTACACATTAGAGGATGTGCAGTGACTTAATATCTAACATATTCAGAGATTTGAGTAAGGGTATCGAGTGATGTCTGGGGCATGCAACTTGTTGCAGAGGGAAGGGTTTTCTTACCCCTCCTTCCCTGTATGAGTATGATTCAGAGTCGGCTCCTCCCCGGGTTCGGTTCCAGGTGCACTCGAGTTCCTCGGCTCCGTCTTTCCGGAGGTTTTCTGCTTTTCGAATCTCACATAAGGAGGTTCTGGAGGTGCTTGCTGCATGCCTCCTGCGAGACCCCGGATTCTGCCTCTCTCATGAATCCGTCCTCATTTGAGTTTGGTTCTTCTTCCCCGGTATTGGGTGTGTTTGGAGGTTCTGGAGTCTTCCTGGCTGGCAGACTGCCCATTATTTTCGTTGGAGGCGTGGCATGGGTTCTGTCAGACCCGCATGCTTGAATGGCGAGAAACTTCTACCATTCTGCAGGTTTACCTGGGGGGCGGTCTTGAGCACCTCAATGCATACTTGTTCGCCCGTGCTTCCTCGGGATGTTGGCTTTGTGCAGCTGCACGTGCAGGTTCCCACCCGTTTGCTGTCTTTGGTAGCTGAGTACTTGCACGCCTGGGGGCATTTGGCTTTGGGGGTGTTGGATGCCGGGCCTTCATCTATGGTGCTGGCCTCGGTGGCTAGGGTGTCGGCCACACTATTGAAGTTGTTTGTGCCAATTCTCAAGGAGGCAGTCTCTGTTCTTTGCTTTTTGCCTTGCATGCCAGGAAGCTGTGCTCGCTCTCTTTGGAATCATCTGGGCTCATGCTCTTAGGTTTTCATCTCTCTTTTGTCCGTTGCTGTTTGCGGAGACTACTGTCATGCAGTTTCTGCAGGTGGCTTCATCTAGTTGTGGTCATTTATCGGACTTGTTGGTTCTCCAGGGTGGCTATTCTCGGCCTTCTCGGAAAGGTCGTGCCAGGGCTCGGGATTCCGCAGATTGGGGTGGGCCACTGGTGTCGGTTGCTGAGCCAGTATTTTCTTCAGAGCCGGTATCGTCTAGTCGGCGTGAAGTTCGCTTTGCTAGTCGGCCAGCTTCTCGTAAGGAGCGTCGGCCCTTTTGCAGGTCGCCCCATTGACAGTGCAATGGGGGGGGGGGGGAAGGTCACTGTTGCTCACACCTAGTTCCATGATTCGTGGACATTTTGGGTCGTATCCTCCAACCTGTAGTGGCGTTGGGTGGCTCCTCCTCCTTCGGGGGTTTCGGGGCTGGCGGGGCAGGTTATCTTGAGATGACTTCAGGGCTTAGTGTCCTTGCAGCCCAGTCCTTGGCCAGGCCTCCTTTTTGTTACACTTCCCCAGGAAGCAGCCCGTAGCAGCTGTCTAACTCCCAGGTACCTATTTACTAATAGGTGAATAGGGGGGCATCAGGGTGAAAGAAACTGCCCAGTTGTTTCTGCCTCTGCCGGGGATCAAACCCAGAACCTTAGGACTACAAATTCTGAGCGCTGTTCACTCAACCGTCAGGTCCCCCTCTCAGCCGGGCAGGCTTCCTCCCCTGTGCTCCGTCAGGTCATCTCAGAGTAGGTATGCTTGGGTGTGGTTGAAACGACCCCCGCCCCTCAGGTGGGTTTCCCATCTGTTTCCAGTCACAAAACGGGATTGTGCGGATCTGAGTTTCATTCTGGGCTTGTCCCGTCTGAACCCCTGGATTCCTTGCCCCTCTTTTCAGATGACTACTGTCTCGGGTCTGGCTTCTGTTGGAGCTGGGTGCCTGGATGGTGTTCTTGGAACTCAGGGACGCATATTGGCACATTCCCATTCATCCAGGGTTCAGGGACTGGTTAGGTTTTGTGGTGGGGCATCAGGCATGCCGCTTTCGTTGCCTACCTTTTGGCTTGAATCTTGCACCTCGCATATTCACGTGTCTTACCCAGATCATGGTGACCCGTTTGCATCTGCTAGGGGTTCTGGCTCTGGCCTACCTCGACGACTGGCTGGTGTGGACTCCCAGCCGGTCTGCTTGTCTGCTCACCAGGGGTGTGGTTCTTTCCCAGCTCACCTGGTTCTGGTTCCTGGTGAACTGGAGGAAGTCCCATCTGGTTTCATCCCAGGTTCGGACTAGGCTGGGTCTTGTTTGGAATTCTTGGACCGCTTCCATGTCTCTCCCTCCGGAGGCATTGCTGCAGAAGGTCCCGCCTTCAGTTGTTTCTGGGGGTTCCCGGGTCACTCGGAAGTTGCCCGAGCATTTGTGTGAGAGTTTGAACTTTACTGTGCTGGGTCGGGTTTGGCTTCGGCGTCTGTTCTGTTTCCTTCGGGGATTCCCCGTTCGCCTCTCTCGCGAACGCTGAGTTCAGCCTCCGGGGGTCTTGCATCGGTTGCTGTGTCATTGGTTTCCTCTTCGAATTTTTTGAAGTTCAGTGCCTTGGCACCTACCTGAGCCCTCGCTCGATGTGTTCTCAGATGTGTCGTCTCTTGGCTGGGGCTTTGTGATCAGTGCTCATCAGGCCGGCCTGGAACGGTGGGGTCATTCCTTCTGTCGGGCTCTCTGCATGGTTTGGGAGTTCACAGCTGGCTGGTTTGCGCTTCAGAGGGTTCGGGTCCCTTGGGGCTCTACCATCCGATTTCATTTGGACTGTTCGGCGGTGGTTATGCCGGAACCACGTGGGTTCTCTTTGGTCCTTGTCTCTTTGGGGTTGGTCCGTTCGTGTGACTCGTCTGCTGGTTTCTCGGGGTTTGGCTCTTCGTGCGGTTCTTGAGGTTATCTTGAGATGATTTCGGGGCTTTTTAGTGTCCCCGCGGCCCGATCCTCGACCAGGCCTCCACCCCCAGGAAGCAGCCCGTGACAGCTAACTTAACTCCCAGGTACCTATTTACTGCTAGGTAACAGGGGCATTCAGGGTGAAAGAAACTTTGCCCATTTGTTTCTGCCTCGTGCGGGAATCGAACCCGCGCCACAGAATTACGAGTCCTGCGCGCTATCCACCAGGCTACGAGGCCCCAGGCAGTGTCCAACGTCCTGGTGGACAGCCTATCTCGGTTCATTCTTCTGTTCACAGAATGGCCGGTCGAAGCCGACTCATTTTGTTGATTTTGGCGGACGTACGGATTCTTGGACATGGGCATCTTCGCGTCGGCGTGGTCTTGGCGTCTCCCATTCTCTGTGGTGCCCTTCCCTGCCTGTGAGGCATTCGCGGTAGATGCCTTTCGGCAGGACTGGTCGAGGTGGAGTTACTTGTACCTCTTCCATCCAGTCCAGCTGTTGCTTCGGGTTCTGGCTCAGTTGGAGTCCTTCCCAGGGCAAGTAGTACTCGTGGCCCCTTGGTGGCCGGCCCAGCCTTGTTTTCAGGCACTGGTTGCTTGGTGTCCGAACCCGGGGTGTTTCTTGCAGCTCCGCCTCTTTCGGCAGGTAGGACTGGTCCGGTATGTGGCTGGTTCAGCCTTCTCCTCTGATCTTCGCGTCTAGTCTTTTTGGCGGGTGTATCACCGTCTCCTTGGTGATCAGATGGCTTTGTTGATGGTGTCCGATCTGCAAGCTTCGTCTCAGCGACCGTATGAAGTTTCCTTATGTTTCTTTTTGCCATTTTCTTGCTCTTTGTTGGTTGTCTTCTCTTTTGGGTCGGGTTGTCTTGTCCTTTCTTTGTTTTCAGGACCATCATTGATGCTTCTTCCTGTCACCTTGTATTGTGCTGCGCTGGCGGAGCCGGTCGGCCGAGCGGACTGTTACCTATCGTTCGTTACGGCTCGTGACCCTACAACAGCCAAGCTTTAATTATGTCTAAGGATACTACAACTGCTGTTCTCTAAAGCGGGTCACCAGTGTAACCCCATGAATGATAACAGGCACAGAATTAAAAGTATATCTCCCTTAGGACTGAAGAAATATATGTATGCATTTTAATATATATATATATATATATATATATATATATATATATATATATATATTCAATATACATCTCAATAATATATATATAAACAGAGGGTCACTATTAAAGCAAACATCAAAATATTGTCTTTCCCAGAATAAAGATCTACTACATGACACAACAACAAGTAAACAGACTAATCTCCCACATGTTATTCCTTCTGGTCCCTTGAAACTACTGACTACTCGCGCACCGTCATTACCCATAATTCTCTCCCCCTCTGCCTCATCCAGGATGAGGGATGGAAACTAAAGACTTTTTAATATATAAAACTAATTGAACAACCACTTGTTCTCAAAACACATAAGAATGCAAATTAAATATAATAGTTACTTCCAAAATATATAAGTTACAATGCCACCTGCTTAATTACAGTAAATTAACACAATATGATAATATTAAAAGTGACATCTGGAACTCCCATAACTGAACAGGTCCAGCAATTCTAATTTCTCGAATCTAACAGGTATTAGACGTGTGAAGAGCCACCGCGCTCCTGTCCCCACTGACATTGCCACACTACACGATAATTTACAAAAATATAATATGTGTACATATACAGGTAATGATATAATGGAACAAAATAAGTTTATTTAAATTTATATACGTATCCAGCTAGGAGTACATAACACGGACAGCATGCGGGACTTGTGATCCTGTGGTCCTGGGTTCGATCCCAGGCGCCGGCGAGAAACAATGGGCAAAGTTCCTTTCACCCTATGCCCCTGTTACCTAGCAGTAAATTAGGCACCTGGGTGTTAGTCAGCTGTCGTGGGCTGCTTCCTGGGGGTGGAGGCCTGGTCGAGGACCGGGCTGCGGGGACACTAAAAGCCCCGAAATCATCTCAAGATAACCTCAAGATAGCCTCTCCAGCTTGCGTTCTGGATGGACGTCATATCCGCCCCCGTTCCGTTCGCTTTCTCGTGCTTTGTTTCACCTCCGGCCTGCTCATGCGCCTCCTAGAGCCATCTTGGTCTTTGGTCAGGGTGGCCCCTTCTGTTCAAGATTGTTTTTCCAAGGACCTGTTTGTGTTGGCATTGGCCATTGGGGGTCAGGTTGGGGTGCTTCCAGCTCTCCTCCGGCGCAGGGGTTTCTGCTCTTTTGGTCCTGGTGGTAGGTTTGTACATTTGCAGTTTTCTCCGTCTTTTCCGGCGAAGGACATGATAGCTGCTTTCCGGAGGGGTCCTTGGGTTATTGATGCTTGGTTGGTTCAGCCGGGGGTGCATCATGTGTTATGTCCGGTTGCGGCTCTTAGCCATTACCTGTGTTCCGTGGCTGTGGTGTTTAGGGATGCGCTTTGAGTTGATCCGGTTTCCCTTGTTCCCTGTTCCAGGGCTTGGGTCTTAGTTAGGTCTAAGACCTTTTGTGCCTTCTGTAATCCTTTTGTGCTACTACTCGCAGGATGAGTATGAGATGCACAATAAGCAACTGCTCACAGGATGAGTATGAGGTGCATACTCCGGATCAGCCGGGCTGTGGTGGGTACGTGGCCCTGCGGGCCGCTCCAAGCAACAGCCTGGTGGACCAGACTCTCACAAGTCGAGCCTGTCCTCGGGCCGGGCTTGGGGAGTAGAAGAACTCCCAGAACCCCATCAACCAGGTAATCAACCAGGTATGGTAAGCAACTGCTCACAGGATGAGTATGAGGTGCATGGTAAGCAACTGTTATAGGATGAGTATGAGGTGCACAGTAAGCAACTGCTCACAGGATGAGTATGAGGTGCACAGTAAGCAACTGCTCACAGGATGAGTATGAGGTGCACAGTAAGCAAATGCTCACAGGATGAGTATGGGTTGCATGCTAAGCAACTGCTCACAGGATGAGTATGAGATGCACAGTAAGTTACTGTGTGTGGGATGAGTATGGAGTGCACAATAAATTAGCCACCACAGGCAGCAACAGTCAAAATCACTATATACCTTCCAAAATTCAGATCATATTGTTCCACTCTCGATCCAGATTCACTAAAAAATGGGGGGGGGGAAGTTAATGTGAAATGGTACAGTACTTGGTTGCAGTGGGTAGAAATAGTCACAGGAGCCTTGGTTACCAATAATGGTCCAGAGTGCCAGTGCTATAAGCAGAGGGAAGCTACTAAGGTGCCTCCTAGAATGCGGCATTTCATTACTCTCAACACTAAACAGAAACATGAGAAAGTTCAGAGGTTTGCAACTAGATAAGGACCAGAATTGTGAGGCCTCAACTATGAGGACAGGTTGCGAGAACTTGCCCTCATAGCTTTAGAACAGAGAAAAAAGAGAGGGGATATAATAACTATATACTAGATCCTGAGGGGGAATTGACGAAGAAGAGAAAGGAATCTTATTTAAATTAAAAAGAAGTAGGACATAAGACATCAGTGTGTGTTGGACATGCAGTTGGAGTGAAGAGATATAAGGAAGTTCTCATTTCCGGTATAGGTGGTCACCAAATGGAATACGTTGAAGGAAATTGTTGAAGCTATTTTCACCCATAATTTTAAGGAAAACTAAAAAAAAGTAATGTTAAGATAGGTAATTAGGTATAAACAGCTATGTGGGACATAAAGAACTAGATCTCATTTCCCTGTAGTCACTGATAGGTAAGCACTATATTTGGGAAGGGTCCCCAGTAGTACCGCCAGGTTCGGTCTCAAATCACAATTGAGAATTTCGGGTGGAACAGAAATGGTTGTGCGTTTCCTATCGCCTAATGGGCCTGTTCACCTAGCAGTGAGTACGTACTTAGGAGTTAGTCAGCTTGTTGTGGGGCTTGCATCCTGGGTGGGGGTCAGTAATTCGACCATTGGGGGGGTGGGCTCGATAAAAAGCCAGTTCTGTATATTGTATTCATATTCAATACACTCTGGCTTCCTGTCCCCCGACACAATGAATTATTATTATTTCTGGGAGGGCCTCTCAAGAAGCCACTGAAACAGAGGGGATGTAAAGTGCCAGTGGCACTGGCACTTTATTAACTTTATTATAAAAAATAAGAAACTCCACCAGAAAGAAGAGTTTCATTACATTGAAGTCTGAATTTTTGTTCTAAATGATGCCTCCCCATCCACTGTAAGTGGGAAACTGGAAAATGATAATGTATGTAGATATATATGTGTTTTTCTTAATGAATACTTTATCATTTAAAATACTATTTCATATCTAGTTGTGCCAGCCCCCTGTGCAACAATGGTTTCACCATCTTTGACGCTCCTGGTGGTTCTCGCACAATGCTCTGACTTGGCTGAGGATCTCTGTAATGTAAACATTTGGTTAGTACATATTTTGTGACATCACTGTTTACTTTGTATTTAAATATTTGTGTTATTACAGTATGTTCATCACCTGAATCTACGCTTTGCGTAATAGTGGCTTTAGGCATTGTATGTACTAGCTCTATCTATAAAGCCAACAAACTTTGTAAAATCTCTTTATGTATGTACCTTTGCCTAAATAAAAATTATTATTATAAATTATTATTATTATTCAACCTATGTTCAATTTACATAAGATTTTTTAAAGTTATCTAACCATTGGTCAGATGATGATGATGATAATAATAAATCATTGTGTTGGGGGGACAGGAAGCTAGATTATATTGACCAAACCACACACTAGAAAGTGAAGGGACGACGACGTTTCTGTTCATCCTGGACCATTCTCAAGTCCAATGTGTGATTGTGAATGTGAACATATTTCAGCCATGTTATTGTGACTCCTCGTCTGTATATGCAAGCCAGATTATACATACAGTACATGTTAGGTTTATACTGAGGCCCACCTCCCCCTTCAGGATCAAATTACTGACCCCACCCAGGATTCAGCCCCTACAACAAGCAGACTAACTCCTGGGTACCTATTTACTGCTAGGTAGATTAGCTAGATTTGAACTTATTTCTCACTTAGTATTAAATGCTACCCCATTAAACCTACAAATAATCTACTTATTTAAGTTATGCCCAAAACACACTGCATATTATTGGCTTTTACAATTTAAATTGCATTCTTACTAATATAGTACTCATATAACATAGTGTATTTCAACTGTTTTTCTAGGGGGGGGGGAGCCCCAGAGCTAACCGGGCTGATATGAATTTATTAAACCCTGGCATCAGTCAATGCGCATGGAATTCTAGGATTACCGGGGACCACAAGCCAGAACCTGGCCCCCTCAGAGAGGCACGAGGAACAATAGCCTATAGAAACCCCCTGTGTGGTTGGAAGCATTCTGTGTCTGCCAAGAGAAAACTAGACTGTTTTCTCCAAGGAGTACCGGACCAACCAGGCTGTGGTGGGCATGTGGGCCTGCGGGCCGCTCCAAGCAATAGCCTGGTGAACCAAACTCTCTCAAGTCAAGCCTGGTCTTGGGCTGGGCTTGGGGAGTAGAACAACTCCCAGAACCCCATCAACCAGGTATCAACCAACCATCGACTGGGTCAGGCATCCAGAAAGGTCAGCGCTCCAAAACAAACCCCTATTCTGGTTAAGAAATTGGTACTGAAAGCCGAACTAGTGGACAGAACTCCCCAATTGAAAATGAGCAAATGAGCCTGACATCTCATTTGCTCATTTGAGCTGCACAAGCCTGGGGGAGCTGCACAGACACTGTGCAGCTGTTTGTGCAGCTCCCCCCTCCCTGGGAGGGGGAAGGGGGAGCCCCAGACCCCTCACTGTGAGGGGGGAAGTGGGTGCCCCAGACCCCCCTTCATTGTGAGGGGGAAGGGGGAGCCCCAGATCCCCTCATCAGCTATCCACACCTCAGTTCTGTGGCTGATGTGAGGCTGGCAGGTCGTGCAACTCTGGCTCCAAATTTCCAGTCCTGTGCCTTATGTGTGGTGCCGTCTTCGATGGTGGCCCGTCTGCATCTCTTAGGGGTTCGGGTTCTGGCCCACCTCAACGACTGGCTGGTCTGGGCTCCCTGCCGGTTCGCTTGTCTGCTCACCAGGAATTTGGTTCTTTCCTAGCTCACTGGGTTCGAGTTCTTGGTGAACTGGAGGAAGTCCCATTTGGTTCCCTTTCAGGTTCGGACTTGGCTGGGTCTTGTGTGGGACACTCGGACCGCTTCCTTGTCTCTCACTCCGGAGTCTCTGCTTCAACTGAGGTCCTGGCTGCGCCTGTTTCTGGGGGGCTCTCGGGGTTACCTGGTGGCTGCTAGAGGGTTTGTGCAGATGCCTGAACTTTGCCATCGTTGTCTACCCGCCGGGTTGGGTTTGGCTTAGTCGGCTGTTCTGGTTCCTTTGGGGGACCTCCCTTCCGCTTCTCTCCCAATTGCCAGATTTGGCCTCTGGGTGCCTTACGTTGGCTGCTGCGTCATCGGCTTCCTCCTCGGGTTTTTTGGGGTTCAGTACCTTGATTCCTACCTTACCTTGAGGTTACCTTGAGGTGATTCCGGGGCTCAGCGACCCCACAGCTCGGTCGTTGACCAGGCCTTTCGATTGTGGCTCTGCGCCATTATTTGCGCCCACGGCTTTTGTGTCCGGGGCCTGTTTTGGGTTGATCCGGAGTCTCCTCTTCCCTGTTCCAGGGTGCGGGGTCTCTCGGGTTGTCAGCAGTATTATTCGGCCCAGCCAGCCTGCGGTCTATCCTCATCCCCACGATGTTGTGAGTTTGCTGCTCTTGTTGCCGTCTTTGGCAACATGTCTTGGGCTGACATTCGGGCGCAGGGATTTTGGCGATCGAACAGGGTCCTGGCTGTGCATTACCTAGTTAATGTTCCAGGGTCTCATTGGGCCTGTGTCACTTTGGGTCAGCGGTTGCAGCCAGTTGTGTCGGCTTTGCTTTGACCACCGCTGCCACCATTGTAACACGGGTTCGGGGTTCCTCTCTCTTTACTTCCTTCTTTCTACTCCCTCTACCCGTATTCTTACTTATTATTCTCTACCAAGGGACTCCAAAACTTTTACCAAAGCCAACTCCACGCCACGTGGTCCTAAGACGATTGACCGACTTAGGATTCTACACCCAGTATGACGTGACCTAAGCTCTGATCAAAACCCTAGAGTCGCCTCTATGCTGCCACCACCAGACCAGCTCTACAGAGCAATGATCGAGGTCTGGATCGATCACGCTAATTAATCAACCTTGGGGCTTGATCCCCACTAGTAGTTTATAACCTCGGAAACTTGAGTGTGGAATTAATTAGATGGGGATGATGAATTCCGATCCGATGTTAGAATCGGCGCCCAATGCAACTCTGCCTCGTGTGGACCACGTGACCAGGACAAGTTTACACATAACCAAATGGAAACAATAAAATGCAAATTAATAACAAATTTAATTTATTAAAAGAGAACTAAAACAAAATCTAAATGTGTTCACTCCCTATCACTTTAACACTCCCTACTTGACCTGAGTGGCAAATGAGAAGACTATCCCTATAATTAACAATAGCAACTATACCTTGGGCGACCACAGCTCTAGGTGTTGGGGCTGGTCTTGGGGAGAGGTAAGATGGTTTGAACCTCTCCCAGCTGCTCGGCAGATCACACTGATTTTTTCCTTGTCTGGACTACCCCAGACAGAGTATTGTATCCTTCCGCCTAGTCAAAGTCCTACCCAGTTACTAGCAAGGTTTAAGTTATAACAATTAACCTCTGTTGTACTTAATTGATCCAGACTGGTTGAATTATTTTACTGAATTAAATTACAAACATCTAACGGCAGAGCTGTTCCCGATCCCCAAAAATGGTTATTAAAACTTTGAGAAATAGTAGACCTGTCAACCCCTGATGACCTATGACCGCCGGTCACTCCGCCTTAAAAGTTAGATCTGATTCGTGACGTCACTGATGGTGACTTAAACTCAATAATTAGAATACTCTTGATATTGTATCCAGTACTATTATACAATACAATTTTAATGCAAAATGAATAAAGGCTAATTTTCTCTAAATTACTGAATACTATAGGATGATTCATTATACGCAGTTATGAACAAAGCGTCGGTTATTTCCACCGCGAATTCCCCTGGGGGTCAGGTCACCATGCGGCTCAGCTTCCCATTCTCTTTTGTCGATAAACCACTCTGGATAATTCTTACAACAGCCTAGTTTGTTACACAACGACCACCTCCCGGGTAAGTCCCCTCTTGTCTTTTGGTAAGTAGCTCCGGGAAGCCGATGGGGCTTCCCCTAGAAAACCAGCATTGAATGTAATGAAATGATATTTTCTGGGTGAGACCTGGAGGCTCCCTGGCAACCCTCCCTCCCTCCGGTCGGTGGCTTTTCGCGCGTCTTGATATCCAGCCTCAGAACTGGGGTCTTGAGTAGCCAGTATGAGAGGTCTGGGGCTCCTTCTTCCCCTCTCCCAAGGAGGGGGGGGGGGGGAGCTGTACAGATGGTGGCGCGGCATCATGGTGACATCATGTTTTTTGTTTGGGGAGTTCTTTCCCCTAGTTCGGCTCTCGGTAGGAATTTCTTAACCAGAATAGGGGATTGTTTTGGGATGCTTACCTTTCTGGGTGCCTGACCTGGTGGATGGCAGACATAAAATGCTTCCAACCACATGGGGGTTTTATAGGTCATTGCTCCTTGTTCCTCTCTGAGGGGGGTCAAATTCTGGCTAGTGGTCCCTGGTAGGTCTAAGAACTCTATTCACACTGATTGATGCCAAAGTCTAATATTAGCAGCCTGGATAGCTCCGGGGAACCTCTGGGTCTCACCCAGAAAATGGCGTTTCACTACATTTAACGCTGGTTTTTTATTTTTGTCTAAGATTTCTGGACAGCGTTTTGGATAATAATTGATCCCTCATACTAGCCTCAGCTTTTTGAGTGAACCAGATTATGGTTTCCTGAAAGGGCTTCTCAGGAGTCTGGTATGATCTGAAGGATTAGCCATACACACCAATACTTATGCTCAGGGAAGCTACTAAAAGACTGCACAGAAAGGGGCATTTCATTACATTTAATCCTTGATTTTTTATTTACTGTATATTTGTCAAGACATATTACACAGTAAGCCTTGAGCTCTTATTGGACTTGCTTTGATTAGAATTTATATACATTATCTTGATTTTTAAGTTACTGAAATATATAGTAGCATAATATGCTAATCAAAAAGATTTTATAGTAGTATAAAATTAGATAGAAATTAGCTCTCTCAACATCTTCTAAATAATTTATACTTTACAGGTACTTTATAATTTTTATTCTCGGGAAACAGTGTGTGATGTACACAGTAACAATTGCAGGTCGATTGCCAGCTTGATGCAGGTTAAAGAGTTGACACAGCTGACTCTGGAACTTTTAAGAGCAATTGTTGAGAACATTCCCAAGACTGATCTCTTACCTGATGTGTGTTCAGTCATCACAGGTAGAGTATTTTCACCAACATTACTAAGTTCTTGTTGAATGGACTCCCAAGTTGTCCCCCATTTTAGCATCACAATCTGTTATACAAATCTACCCCATTGTTCCCAGTGTAATAAATGAACATGACTAATTTGCACATGCACAACCTGTGGATGCCATACTTCCAACGCACACTATCCTATTAGCAATAATATATTTTCTCATATACAGTACTCAGTATAGCCCCATGGTGCACTCTGTGGACTATTTCAACAGTTTCTCAAGGAAAACACCCATAATAATTAATGGATGATAAAAACAGAAAGAGTTTTAATGGTGTACCTGTTCCAGGGAAGAAGTGATTAATTACCCAAAAAAATTAAAATGGAGATAATTAAGCAATCTGAGAATGGAGAAACACAAACACAGATCGCACATGTGCTTAGCATTAACCTTTTTACAATTGCCTCCTTATCTGGTAATTAAGCCTCTTTACTCTTCAAATAAAATGAAGCTTTCTGTAATTGCTAAATATCACAATGGCTTTATTTTCATATTAAGTAGCATGTGGCAGCGGATTTGCTGTATATTTGCTGTATATGACAGTTCAAAGAGAGTTCTGTCCACCACAACGATGTAGTTTGCACTATGATCACCAACACTCTCACCAATAGTGACAAGATCATTCAAAACTACATTAACACATTTTCATTTCGATCAATACAATAGCAACAAATTTGTTCAATTTGTTAACTCTGAGGATGACAGTATTGATGGGTGTGGCTTTGTATCAGTCACCACCTACTTCCTCGCTCTTGCTCTCCTTGCTGTTAACCTTTCTGCTGCATATCACATCATATGATGGGATACCTAAATATGCTCAGACTGATAAACATCATATGATGTAGTTGGGAACTACCTAAAATTTAAAAGTCTTACTCATACACGAGGCTCACAGTTGCTTCTTCAGGCCTCCAATAACACCTCATTTTGAAAAAAAAAATCTTCCCTCATATTCATTCTAGGGCCCTTAGTAAAAAATGAGGACTATATCTGGCAACATCACCATTCAGTGCAGGGCGGCCATACTAGGAGCCACTGAACTTTCATCAACACCAAATGAGTGATTACCATTATATATTTCTGGGAAAATGTGTGTTATGTCTAATTATAAGAGTTAGGCTTATATATTTGCAGTGTATATATATTATAAATAAATACATGGTGTGCGTATATTTATACATATATATGTGTGTACATATGTGTATTTTAAAGTTATATCCAAATGAACATCATCTTTGGCACATCAAAACAAATTGTTAGCACCAAAAAAACTATATAAATAAAGCAAGAAACAATGAAAATAAATTTACAAAGTTATTCCCGTGTGGCACCTCACCTCATGGGACTCCTGGTTCAATCTTGATGACGAGCGGACGTCTGGACACCTCCTCCGCCTGGGAGCTGCCTGATCACGTCCTATTTTCATGTTTTGGCTTTGTTACTGCCATTTGGCATCCCTCCATCCAGATGCACTAATATTTCTCCTCCAACAATACTGTTTGTGGTGTTATTACGCTATATACACACATTATATATAAGTATCTACCTGTTTTATTCACCATACTTGTAAAAGTAAACTGGTATGGTGCCCAAAGACCTTAGTGGTCACCAGTAAACAACATGATAAGTCGTGTAGACGACGCCACCTCCCTCACTAAAATGTAGGCTCCCAACCTACTCCTATTGCTGTTTATACCCTCTATACACACGTTATATATAAGTATCTACATTTGTGTTCACCATAGCGAACCACTAAGCTGGTATGGTGAGTGCAGTCAATAAAAGGTGGCCATACACAGTCAGAAGACATCGCCACCACCCTCCCTCCCACAGCATTACTCTTCCCTCCATGGAGCACAGCACTAAATATCACCACAATCCTGCTATTATCAGAACTCTGGTCAGTTTTATCACAGTCAGGGGTCTTCTGTAATAATATCATCGCTACATAATAGCATGAACAAGTATAGTTATGGCATTTTTAGGCGATGCTGTGGTCACAAGCTGAACAGCAGTGCTGTGAGCTCATGCTGCGTGCATCAGGGCTTGGTAGCTCACTCAATACTGAGGCCCCTAACACCCGGGAATTTGGCCCACGATTTAAAAAAAAAATGGCGTTTGTTTACAAGAGCCCTGATGAAGGTGTGGTGAACCTCGTGTATCCGCGGGCCGTTTAAATCTTGCGTAGTACTCCAAAGCATCATATGATGCGGAGCGCAATTTACTGCAAGTCACTCACGCATCATATGATGTCTAGCGCAACTAAAGGGTTAACCTCCAGCTTGCACATGCGCCACCTGAGCCGTCCTGGTCGTTGGACCGGGTGCTGTCTTTTTCTATCTTCTCCTCGGTTTGTTGTGGCCCCTTCGGTTCAAGATTGATTTGCAAAGGCTCTTTTTTCCTGTTGGCATTGGCCTCTGGGGGTCAGGTTGGGGGACTTCATGCTCTCCTCCGGCACAGAGGTTTCTGCTCTTTCGGTCCTGGCAGTAGATTTGCTCCTTTGCAACCGTCTTCTACTTTTTTGGCTAAGAATGAGTCGACGGCCTTTCATAGGAGTCCTTGGGTCGTTGATGCTTGCATTGGTCAGGCCTGGGTGTGCATCATGTTTTATGCTTGGTTGTGGCTCTTCGCCGTTACCTGTGCGCCACGGTCTCTGTGGCTGGGGATGCGCTTTGGGTTGACCCAGTTTCCCTTCTTCCCTGTTCCAGGGCTCGGGTCTTCCAGGTCGTCCACAGGGTTATTTGATCTAGCCAGCCTGTGGTCTGTCCTCATGCCCATGACGTTCGAAAGTTTGCTGCTTTGGCTGCCGTCTTTGGTAACATGTCTTGGGCTGACATTCAGGCGCTGGGATTTTGGAGGTCGAATAGGGTCTTGGCCACACATTCCTTAGTCAACATTCCTGGCACTAGTCGGGTGTGTGTTGCTTTGCATCGCAGGTTGAAGCCAGTTGTCTTGACCTCGAGTTGAGACGCGAGTAGTGGCCGCCTCTCGGGTAAGTCCCTCTTGAGCTTTGTTTAGATAGCTCTGGTGCTCCTCACAAAAAACCAGCGTTGAGTGTAATGAAACGCCATTTTCTGGGTGAGCCCCAGAGGGGCCGTAGCACCCACCCTCCCTCCAGTCAGTGGTTTTTCACGCTCTTTTTGATGCTCAGCCTCTGAACTGAATGCTGTAGCAGCCGGCTCGGGGTGGGGGGGGGGGGGGCTGCGTGGATGAGCGGTGTGACGACGTTAGTGACGTTTGCTTGTTTTAGTTTGGCAGTTCAGCCTCTGTTCAGCTTTAGGTAGCAATTTTTACCATTTGCAGTTTTTTGTTATGCCAAACTGGGTGCTTTACTGGGTGCCAAACTTCAGTTGATGTCTGACATGGAATGCTTCCAAACACATGGGGGTTTCCATAGGCCATTGCTCTTTGTGCCTCTCTGAGGGGAGCCAGGTTCTGGCTCTTGGTCCCCGGTAGGCAAGAACTCCATCAACTGATGCCACAGTCTAATACATATATATCAGCCCAGTAAGCTCCGGGAAGCCTCCGGGGAATCTCTGGGGCACTTCCGGGGCTCTCCCAAAACATAGTTTCATTACATTCAACGCTGGTTTTTTACCCATAGGGTTATATATAAACTCATGGAACTGCCTACCTGCTGAATCCGTGAACACCAAAATACTACTAAATTTTAAAATGCAAAGACCTATGGGTGGGAACCTTTGACGAGCAGTTGGCTTCTTGTCCTTGTCGAGACCACTAGTGTGTTAGTGGTTCACAGGTAAGTTTAGGTAAATATTCAAAAAGCCATTAGTACACTACAGTTATTGTAATACTTGGAGGATAGGCTATTATTACAGTTGTCTTTCTTTTCACCAGATTACTTACTAAGAGCAACATTAAGGAAAACACAAGACCTACTATGTACTAGAACAGCATATTCAATTCTCATCTCTGCAATAAAGACATGTTCCAAGATACGTCTTTCTCTGGCAAAAGAGGGGGTTTTCACTAGTAAGTTTTTTATCTTTTTAAGTAACTTTTAGTTTAGACCTTTTGAAAACTTGTTTCTTTTGGAAATGTCTTCTTGAAGAGGTGGCCATGACAGGAACTTCCAGGTTACTCTTAAGTTTATTCTTCTAATGAATTCTATTCTTTTATGGCCTCATGGGATTTTGATAATAGATGCAGAAAGGGGGTGTTTTAGAAGGGAAGAGTGGAACAATATACGAGAGAAAGAGTTGGGAAGGAGGTCAAGAGCTTGAAAGGCTGGAAGGTTTGTGGTAACTGAGCCTCCTGTAAAAGCTTGTGTTGTGGTCAATCCCTACTGTATAACTCCCAAGTATTACATAAGGCACTGGAGCTGTATATAGATAGGCTATAATTAATGGTAATTGTTGAGAAACTTCTTTTTCTTGCAAGAAACTAGGAGGGTACTTGGCAGTGCCCAGGATAGTCTATCTCTACCCCTGATTTCCCCTCCCCCATATCTGCTCTGTCTATATCTTTCTGTTTGTCTCTCTGTATTCTTGACCAAACCACACTCTCAGACAAACCACTCTCTCAGACCAAAGAGCCAGAGTTCAACCCCCACAAGCACAACTAGGTGAGTACACACTAGAAATTGAAGAGACGGCGATGTTTTGGTCCGTCCTGGACCATTATGAAGTCGATTGTACTCATCTCTCTCTCTCTCTCTCTCTGTCTCTCAAGTTGACAAGAGTTCAGTGCTGTGGCACTTACCCGAGCCGTTGCTCTGTGTGTTAATGGATGAGTCGTCTCTCAGCTGAAGGTTTTTGACCAGAAGTTCGGAGTTCAAAGTTTTGACAAGTTCGGCAGGCCGACCAGGGTCGGGGAGCACGCTAGTGGTTCGACGATCCAGCTCCATTCGGACTGCTCCCCGGTGGTTCATTGTCTGAACCGTGGGGGTTCGATGCAGTCCTTGGCTCTTTGGGGCTGTTCACTTCGGGGACTTGTCTGCTGAGTTCTTGGGGTTTGGCTCTCCTTGCGGTTCATATCCAGGGATTGTACAACATCCTGGCAGACGGCCTGTCCTATTTCATTCCACTGTCCATGGAATGGACAGTCGATGCCGACTCATTCTGTTGGCTCTGCCAGACGTTCGGGTGCCTGGAGGTGGACCTCTTCGCGTTGGCCTGGTCGAGGTATCTTCCGGTGTATGCGGTGCCCTTCTTTGACTGCGAAGTCATTGGGGTCGATACCTTTCAACTGGACTGATTGAGGTGGGATTACATGTACCTCTTCACCCTGGTTCGGTTGTTGCTCCAGGTCCTGGCTCACTTGAGGACATAACTGGGGAGAGTAGTCCTGTTGGCCTCTTGGTGGCATGCCCAGCCTTGGTTTCAGGTGATGCTTGCTCGGTGTCTGAACCCAAGGGTCTTTCCACAGATCTACTGCCTCTTTCAGCAGATCGGTCCAGTCCAATACGTGGTTGGTTTGATCTTCTCATCCGATCTTCGTGTCTGGTCTTTTTTATGTGAGTTTATCACTGTTTGTATGGTGATCAGGTGGCTTTGTTGATGGTGTCCCTCCTGCACGTTTCGTCTCGGCAGCAGTATGAAGTTTCCTGGCGGTCCTTTCGGCACTTTTTGATTCTTCGTAGATTGTCTCTGATTTCTGATCGGGTTGTTTTGTCCTTTTTCTCTTGGTTGTTTCAGCACTGTCATCTTATGCTGAATACTGTTGCCTGGTATAGTGCAGCGCTGGCTCCTCCAGCGTCACATGATAATGCATGCCGCACAATCTTGCATTCGGTGTGGATGTCACTTCTGCTCCGTTCTGCAAGCTTTATCAGGCATTGTTTCACCTCTGGTCTGCTCATGCACTGCCTGGGCTATCCTGGTTGTTGAACCAGGTGCTCTCTCTTTCTCTCTTCTACTGGGTTTGTGGTAGCCCCTTCAGTTCAGAACTGTTTTTCTAAGGCTCTTCTCTTGTTGCCAGTGGCTTCTGGGGGTCGGGTCGTGGAGCTTCATGTTCTCCTCCGATGCAGAGGTTTCTGCTCTTTCGGTCCTGGTGGTTGTTTCGTTCGTTTGCAGCCGTCTCCTTCTTTTCAGGCTAAGAATGAGTCTGCTGCTTTCCAGAAGGATGCTTGGTTGGTTCGACCGGGTGTGCATCATGTTTTGTGTCTGTGGCTCTTTGCCGTTATTTGCACTGTTATGGCCTCTGTGGCACAGGATGTGCTTTGGGTTGACCCAGTTTCCCCTTCTTCCCGGGTCGGGTTGAGGGTTTCCTAGGTTGTCCGCAGGATTATTTCGTCCAGCCAGCCTGCAGGTCTTTCCCCGTGCCCACGCCGTTCGTAAGTTCGGCATTCGGATGCTGTTTTGGTAGTGTCCTGGCCTATCTTTTGGGCACGGGGCTATTGGAGGTCAAACTGGGTCCTGGCTGCACTTTACCTTGTTAATGTTCCTAGTCATTCTCGGGCGTGTATAACCTTGGGTCGCAGGTTGCGGCCAGTTGTCTCGACTTTGAGTTAAGGCGTGAGTGACGACCGCCTCCCGGGTGAGTCCCTTTTCTTCTTATCTTTGGTTACGTAGCTCCGGGGAGCCGAAGGGGCTCTCCACAGAAAACCAGCGTTGAATGTAATGAAATGCCATTTTCTGGGTGAGACCCGGAGGCACATCCGGTTGGCGGTTTTTCACGTTTTTGATACTTTGCCTCAGATCTGAGGAGAGTTGCTGGCGTGGAGGTCTAGGACTTCCCCAGCCACCTTCCAGGAAGGGGAGGGGGCGTTGTGCAGACGGATGTGCTGCAGTTGTGGTGATGTCACACATCACAACTGCCACGTGGATGTGGTTGTAGTAGGGAGCCGATCGGCCGAGCGGACAGCACGCTGGACTTGTGATCCTGTGGTCCCGGGTTCGATCCCAGGCATCGGCGAGAAACAATGGGCAGAGTTTCTTTCACCCTATGCCCCTGTTACCTAGCAGTAAAATAGGTTCCTGGGTGTTAGTCAGCTGTCACGGGCTGCTTCCTGGGGGTGGAGGCCTGGTCGAGGACCGGGCCGCGGGGACACTAAAGCCCCGAAATCATCTCAAGATAACCTCAAGATATGTCATGTTTGTTTCCTAGTTTTTAATTGGAGAGTTCTGTCTGTTAGTTCAGCTTTTGGTTCACAATTTTTGACCAGCAGTAGTTTGTTTTGAGATTCCTACCTTTCTGGGTGCCTGACCTGGCAGATGGCAGACAAAGACTGCTTCCAATTACACAGGGGTGTCTCTAGGCCATTGCTCCTTGTGCCTCTCTTGAGGGAGCTAGGTTCTGGCTCTGGTCCCCGGTAGGCTTAGAACTCCTTCGATTGACTGTTGCCACAGTCTAATATATACACATCAGCCCGGTATAGCTCCGGGGAGCCTCTGGGTCTCGCCCAGAAAATGGCATTTCATTACATTCAACGATGTTTTTTTATAAGTGGCATCCGGAAAGCATGTGGTCGTGTGTGTGTCACAGATAAGGAGAAGTTTGTGTTAAGAGAGTAGAGTTGATGATGCGAGTTGAAAGGGTTAAAGTAAGCATTTCTTCTGGCGAAGGAGCACATTAGGATTTGTTTGTTAGTCCCTGTTTCTCTTATGAACATGTAACCTTGTAGAATTGGCCCAAAAAACTAATAAACTTTACATATTTATATCCTTATTAGTACATCAGTCATTTTACATTGAAATTATTTCCTTTTATCTTTATTGTATAGCACTGTGTAATTTGGGGCTCAAGACTGGGGAGCAGCAGGCTTTTCAAGTTGTCAAGATGCTATTAGGTGGAAGAAAAGCAATGAAGAAGTGGTCCAGCTTGTCCAGAAAAGTGTCACATATTCATCACAAAAGGTGAGTGAGGATGAAAAGCCAGAAAGTTGCAAACGTTTTATTAAACAGTGATCTAACCTTAAATTAGTAGATCCCAACCAGTGGGTTGCAACCCACATGGGGATCACTAAATGTTTTCTGGTAGATCATGGAACCTAAATTTTGAGTACTAGTATATCTGAATCATTGAGAATTAACAAATGGTATTTTGATTCTCAAATTACCACAATGTATCACTAATTAACTTCAATATAAGATCTCTAAGCAAACATGTTGATGATGATGATGACTTAATTCAACCAGTGAACAGTAAATTCTCCCTTGTTATACTTAATGAAACATGGTTAACAGAGAATGCATCTCAGCTCTTTAACATTTTGTTAAACATTTAACATGTTTAACAGTTTACACATTCTTTAACATTAACAACTCATTAGCAACTTCATGAGCAGAAGGGCACAGATTCAAGGTAAGAAAACAAAGGTACTAAAAAAAATATTAGAAAGTTTTCTTTTGCAAACAGAGTGGTAGACGGTTGGAACATGCTAAATGAGGTGGTGGTGGAGGCCAAAGACCAAGTGAATAAAAGAATAAAATAAAAAAAATGCAATTATGAATACAGCAACACCCATATATACCAGTTTTCTGGGGGGAGCCCCATTGGCTCCCTAGAGCTATCTAGGCTGATATTACTAAGTGAAAGGAGTTCATAGGCCTACCAGGGACCACGAGCCAGAACCTGGCTCCCCTCAGAGAGGCACGAGGAGCAATGCCCTATAGAAACCCCCATGTGGTTGGAAGCATTCTGTGTCTGCCATCAACTGGGTCAGGCACCCAGAAAGGTAAGCATCCCAAAACAAACAACTATTCTAGTTAAGAAATTGCGACTGAAAACCAAACTAGTGGACAGAACTCTCCGGACAAAAATGAGCAATCAAGCATGACGTCACCATGTCGCCGCACCGCCGTCTGTGCAGCTCCACCCTCCCCAGGAGGGGGAAGGGGGAGCCCCAGGCCCCCGCGCAAGCTATCCAAAACCTCAGTTCTGAGGCTGATGCGCTAGGCTGAAGTCGTGTGCTCTGGCTCCGGTTTTTGTCTTCAGCTCTGTGCCCTTGTGGTGTGGTGGCTGTCTCATAGGGGGGTGCGCGAGCCAGGAGAAATCCTTCAGTACTCGGGGCTGCATGTGCTTAGGGTTACTTTCCCTAGGTGCCCAGTAAGTACTGCCCTTGGGGCCACCTTCCCCATGTTCCCTGGGTTTTGCCTCTGGCCGGTTGCTGCTCGACTTTCGGCCACCCTTTGTGTGCTGGGGTGTTCTGGCTCTCTTGTTTGCCTTAGGAAAAGAGGCAGTTTGCACTGGCTGGGGCGCAGGGTACTGCGCAGCTAGTTTTCACCTATCATGGCAGCCAACTCTGTTCCGCCTGGGTATGTTGTCCTCCTGCGGGGTTTAATTTTTGTTTTGGTTTTCCCTGTCTGGTGGGAAAGTCTGCCTTTGCTTGGTTGCCCCTTATCTGTATATCATCCACTACTGTATTTCGGGTGGTACCCCCCCCTGCTAGGTTATCGTGAGTGTGTATGTCCCGGGGGTTCAATACTTAGAAGGTTGTTGGTAGACTTGGGCGCCGGTTACCAGTACCTTTCCTGGGCTTCCCTGAGCGTGTGTTCTGTCTCAGGACCCTGGGAATCGAATCGTTCGAATCATGATCGTTCGTCATTTTGATTATACTTTCTTGTCCTCGCAACCGGTATTTGGGCCATAATTATATTTTCTGGGGGGAGCCCTGTTGGCTCCCCGGAGCTATACAGGCTGATATGCTAATGTCAGACTTTGGCATCAGTCATGTGCATGGAGTTCTGTAGGCCTACCGGGGACCACGAGCCAGAACCTGGCACCCTCAGAGAGGCAAGGGGAGCAATGGCCTATAGGAACCCCCGTGTGGTTGGAAGCATTCTGTGTCTGCCATCGACCAGATCGGGCACCCAGAAAGGTAAGCGTCCCAAAACAAACCCCTATTCTGGATAAAATTGCTACCTAATGCCAAACTAGTGGATAGAACTCCCCAAAAAGATACGAGCAAACTAGCATGACATCACACGTCACCGCGCCACTGTCTGCACATCTCCCCCCTCCCCAGAAGGGGGAAGGGGGAGCCCCAGACCCCCACACCGGCAATCCACACCGCAGTTCTTCGAGTGATGCTAAAGGTACCAGTTGTGTGCTCCGGCTAAAGTGGTTGTTTCAGCACTGCACCTAGAGTGTGGTGTTTGTCTTCTAGGTGGTGCATGAGCCGGGAGTGAGTCTCCAGTACTCGGGCTGCATGCGCCTAGGATTCCCTTCCCTAGGTGCCATGTAAGTACTGCCGTTTGGGCTTGGGGTTACCTTCCACAAGTTCCTAGGGTCCTGCTTCTGTTAGGCCGTTTACTGCTTTGTTTTCGGCCACCCTTTGTGTGATAGGGGCTTCTGTCTCCCTTGTTCGCCTTAGGGTAAGGGGCAGTTTGCACTGGTAGGGATGCAGGGTACTGCACAGCTTGTTTTCACTATTCATAGCGGCCGGCTCTGTTCCGCCTGGGTACGCTGTACTTTTGCGGGGTTTTCTTTTGCTTTTTGTTTGTCTGCCTGGTGGGGGTCTGCCTTTGGTCCTTTCCCCTTTTTGTGCTGAATTCTCTTCCTTCTTCCGGTGGTTCCCCCTGCTAGGTCCCCGTGAGTGTACACGTCCCGGGGGTTCAGTTCTTATAAAATTCTTATGGTAGACGTGGGCGCCGGTTAAAAGTACCCTGCCTGGGATTACCTGAGCGCGAGTCCTCTTATAGTAAACACTCAGGACCCTGGGAAACCCCTAGGGGGAGCGTGGGCCCGATCGATGTGGCCCCGGAGTCCCTACCTCGCTTTGTGCGAGTTTGAGAGTTGCTTTGTCCCCTTGTCTCAGGGTGACTCTCGGTTTTGCCTCTGTCTGGTGCCTGTGGGGTCAGTGACACCTTTGGCCCTGAGTCCTGCGAGTTTTGTTGCTTGTTTGCGACTCGGTTACCCAGTCTTATGCTGACTATGTGGGTGCGGGCAGCACAGGCGTTGCACTTTAGGCTTCGGTGGCAATGCTCTAGGTTGTTTGCTCCCCGGAAGCCCCGAGGCTGCCCTGATTTGATTGGTGGTGTTGAATCCCCCCTTCGTCTCTGCATTCGGGTCCTTCCCGTCTGTGGGTTCGCGGTCGGGGCGGGGTTTCCATGGTTTTGAGACTCGGTTGGTCTGGGGGAATTCCCCTTCCAGGGTAGCGACGGGGGCATTCGACCCTGTTCCTCCAGCCGTGTTGTAAGAGTCTGCCAGTGGGCACCCTTCCTTTGAGCTTTTCACGGCTGCCCCTATTTTTTTCCTAAGGCTGGGGGTTTGGGGGGATGGCTCGGCCCCGGGGCCTACCGTGTGGGTTCCCGGGGCTTGGGAGGGGCTGACTTGGGGGGCCTCAGGCCCCGTTGGACCCTGCCAGTATTTTCCTACCCTCTGGGCTGGGCTTGCGGTTGCGAGGAGTGTGGTTTTCCTTCCCCACTCTCCACACGAGTTGTTGGGCGTCGGCCCCTCCCCGGGTTCGGTTCCTTTGTCCCTTAAGCCCTTTGGTTCCGTCCTGTCGGTGGGTGCTTTTCTCCGTTATTCTCCCATTTTTTTCTTGGGACGGGACTTCACCATGATGTTCCCCTCTTCTTGGGGTTCTGCACGACTTTTGGTCTCGGGTGCGACTGGGCCTTTCTATGCCTTCGTCATTTGTACTTGCTCCTGTGTTCTCGAAGGTTCAAGATGGTTTTTGCTCCTTCCTGTATTATTGGAACGTCTGTCGTCTTTCGGTGAGGCTTCCCTCCGGTCCTTTCTAGGGCTTGTTGGTCCTCTTCCGTGTTTCCTCTTGGTTTTCAGCCCAGTCTCGTTCTTTTATTCATGTATCTTCTCTCTGTGCTGTCTCGGCACTGCTCGTTTTCCTTCCATATTCCTGGTCCGGGTTGCCAGGTTGGGCTGCTTGTGGCCCGGTTGGGCTACTTGTCGTGCAGTTGGGCTCCTTGTAGCCCGGTTGGGTTCCAGTTCGGTTCATTGTTTTCATTAACTGAGCTGGCTGTGTGTCATTGCTTATTCATTTTTGGCTTCTGTTTCCGTGCGTTGGGCTGTTTCTTCTCTTAAGCAAATCACTCGGGATGCAAACTGTTGGGCTACTTTAGTGTCATGCGCATGCGTCGTAGGCGTTTGTTTTGGTTCGGGTGATGTGCACATGTGCTGGTGTTCTCCGTCTGTGTTCTCTCGAGTGCTTTGCCTCTCATTCTGCTCATTCTCCAGTCAGTGCCCCGTTGTTCCTGGGGGTGTTCTGGAGTGCCGCTATGGGGAGGAAAACCCGCTATCGGTTTTCCCTGCGTTTTGGGTGGGGGGCGCCTCCTTCGCCTCTCCCCTCCTCTTCTCCTGTATGGGCGGCTCTGGCCTGCTTCCGCAGATGGTGCTCCCATTTTTCTGGGCTGCTGGTGCACGATACCCTCGCCGCCTCCGGCAGCACCAACCTAGTTCCATTGTCGTGGCCCTTCCGTGCCTATGTTCTGCAGGTGAGTTTATGCGGTCTAGCGTCTCCTTCGTTCGGGCGCTGGTTCGTTTTGGGGATACCAATGGGAGTACATTCGTACATGAGAACATGGAGCATATAAACAGGGGTGCCTGCAGCGGGC
The DNA here is from genome assembly GCF_040958095.1 of Procambarus clarkii. Classification (NCBI taxonomy): domain Eukaryota; kingdom Metazoa; phylum Arthropoda; class Malacostraca; order Decapoda; family Cambaridae; genus Procambarus; species Procambarus clarkii. The sequence goes on from NC_091171.1 coordinate 31,545,969, forward strand.
CTATTGGCCCGTACGTGGCGGCTCTTGTTCCTTGCTTCCTGTTTCGTACGTCAGAACACAGATGACTGCAGGAGACCTCTTGGCCCATACGAGGCAGCTCCTGACTATGCCCTTCCAGTCCCTCTCTGCATGTCCTGCAGAGGAGAGGGACTGGATTTCTCCTCTGCATTTCGTGGCCCTGCCTCCACTGTGTTCCAGGGTACAAAGGTGGAGGTGCCTGTTATGTGGTACTTGTTCCTGTGTTCAGGGGTGTTATGTGATGACGTTTTGCTGCGGTTTTGGTGCTGCGGTTGCGTGTTGGGATATGGTTGTGGCATTTTGTTAGGCCCTTCCGTGCTTCTTCCTGGGGGCCTTCTTTGTTTGGGTTCTTTGTTCCCATGATTTTCTGAGTCCCTCTCTCCTTGCCAGTCTTGCTGTACCAGGCTTCGCTTTTCCATGTACATTGGATTCTCTGTACTCTCCCTAGTTGTCCTCGCCTAGTAGTGCTTGTTGGGGTTGGGCTTTGGCTCTTAGTCCCGCCTCTCGCCTGTCATTCGACTTCTGTACAGGTTCTTGAGCTTTCTAGGCTATCTTCTCTGTTCTTGTCGCTGGGTGTGGGGTTGGTCTCCGCCACTTCCCTTCCTCATGCATTCCTATTGTCTCCTATGGACACTGCATTTGTGCTTCTGGTGTGCTTCTCTTTTCTACAGCTCATTTGGGCATTCAGTTCAACATGTTTCCCTCCCCATGTGTTTCTTCGCTTGTATTTCTCTACACTGTCATTTCCTCTGAGGATTTTGCTTGTGGTTGTCATGTCCCCTCTGGATCATCTCTCCCGAGAACGTATTGGGACAGGTCCAGCGGCTTTTGGTGTTGGTCCGGTTCCTTCGTTCCCGTTTTCTGCCTACCTTCTTCGTTCCTCAGCTTCCTTTTGTCCTACATATGTGTTTTGTTTGTGCCTTTTGGCTCTCCTATTGCCAGGTTTCGATTTTGGTTCCTGGCTTTCCCGGCCTGTTGGCGTTTTCAGGGTCTTGTGGTGTCCCTTCTCTGGAGTCTGTCGGGGTCTTAGTTTCCAACCTCCTGGTGGCTCGCTGGCATTGGGATGTTTTTCGGTATGGCACCCGTTCCATTTCCTTCTTTGTCGGCTTGATGGTCGCACCCAGGGTCTTCCCGCGGCTCCGCCTCTTCCTCAGCTCGTTTGGCCCTGCCTCGAGTCTCACCTTCTGTTGGTGGTTGGATGGCTTCGTTGCTGGTGTCCCACCTGCTTGCTTCTTCTTGGCGGCGGTGTGGGGTTTTTTGGCGGTCCTTCCTTTTCCTTTTGTCTCTTTTTAGGTGGCTGTGTTTTGCTTCTCCTCAGTTTATGGTGGCCCTTCCTGTTCTGGTTTTCTGCTCCTTCGGTCGGGGCAGTAGGTTTGTTCGTCTCCAACCGTTTCCTCCTTGCCTGGTAAAGATTGAGACTGCTGTTTTCCGGAGGGGTCCTTGGGTTTTGAGGGATGGTTGATTCGGCCGGGGGTGTATCGTGTTTTGTGGCCCGTGGCGGTTCTCCACCATCTTTTGCACGACCGTCGGCTTCTGCGTCCGTGGACGCATTTTGGGTTGCTCCGGTTACCCTTCTTCCCAGTCCGCAGGTATAGGTTTCCCAGGTCGTCCGCAGGATTCTTACGGCTAGCCAGCCTGCAGTCTATTCCCATGCTCGTGACGTTTGTACGTTCGCAGCTCTTGCCGCCGTTTTTGGCAACGTGGCCTTGGTTTGACATTCGGGTGGGCGGGGTCCTGGGTGCTCGTGGTCTCGTACCCGTTCCTGGGCCTAGTCAAGCCTGTGTCGCCTTGGGTCGGTGGTTGCAGCCAGTTGTCTCGGTTTTGAGTTGTGGAGCGTGCAGCGACCGAAAGATAGGATTTATGGCCCTGGTTACGAACTTTTATGCAAGTTCCTTTTCCATGCGGGTGTTTTTTAATTCAGGTGCAGGACACATCCGACTGAGTTTTCCTTGTGCATTACTCGGCAGCGTGTGCGTCATACTGTCCTACTGGAGCTGGTTGCGCTGATCCTGCTGGATGCAGTGTCACTGTTACTTCGCGTCTCATATTTCAGCTAGTGGTGCCCACTTCATTGGATTCTGTCTGGGCCCTGGCTCTTAAGTTTTCGTTGCCATTTCCATTTTGTCCTTGCTGTTTCCGGGGAGGCAGATTCTGCAAGCGGCATTCATTATCGAACTTCCTGGTCTCCCCCCCTCCCCCCCTCTCTCTCTCTCTCTCATCTCCGGGACTCTCACAGAATATGACGTTTCATTACATTGAATGCTTGTTTTTATCTGGTATACCATGGAGGGTGTCATATTATTTATAATGTGGCACACTTGAGTGGCTAATCAATCAAATGTAAAAATGACGACAAAATTTAAAAGAAGGTTAGGCTTGATAAAGCTTGGCCCAATCTCATTGGTTTAACCTCATTATGCAACTTCAATACTTTTTCATTGAT